>NW_019942645.1:274313-304681 GCF_002910315.2 Salvelinus sp. IW2-2015
GAAGAGCTGGTCATGTCTAATAGTTATCTTAATGGGACTGATACCAGTGTAAGAGCCTGGTCATGTCTAATAGTTATCTATGGGACTGATACCAGTGTAGAAGAGCTGGTCATGTCTAATAGTTATCTATGGGACTGATACCAGTGTAGAAGAGTTGGTCACTTTTAAAGGACTTGATGAATTGATGCCAATAGACGATTTGAATATTATTGTCTTTGTAGACCATTTGTTTGTGATGTGAGTGTAACGATCTTCGTTGGGAGAAAGAGAGGATGGACCAAAGCGCAGCGTGGTAAGTGTTTCATGATGAATCTTTTAATCGAACAAACTGAACACTGAAATACAAACAATAAAGTGAACAAACGAAAACCGAAACAGTCCGTGTGGAACACACAGACACGAAGACAACCACCCACGAAACCCACGTGAAAAAAGGCTACTAACGACAACCTGCCTCTGATTGAGAATCATACCAGGCCAAACGAAAAAACCAAACATAGAAAACGAACATAGTGATACCATAGTGATACCAAAAAACACACACCCAACTCACGCCCTGACATACTAAAACAAAGAATAACAAAAAAAACTAAGGTCAGAACATGACAGTACCCCCCCCCCCCCCCCCTTCCCCCAAGGTGCGGACTCCGGCCGCAAAACCTGAACCTATAGGGGAGGGTCTGGGTGGGCATCTGTCCGCGGTGGCGGCTCTGCCGCTGGACGTGGACCCCACTCCACCATAGTCTTAGTCCGTTTTAGTGGCGTCCTTTGAGCGGCGACCCTCGCCACCGACCTTGGCCTGGCAACCCTACTAAAGGACCCCACTGGACTGAGGAGCGCCTCTGGACTGAGGGGCAGCTCCTGACTGGCGGGCGGCTCTGGCAGCTCCTAACTGGCGGGCGGCTCTGGCAGCTCAGTACAGACGGACGGCTCTGGCAGCTCCTGACTGGCGGACGGCTCTGGCGGCTCAGGACAGATGGACGGCTCTGGCGGCGCTGGACAGACGGACGGCTCAGGCGGCGCTGGACAGACGGACAGATCAGGCGGCGCTGGACAGAAGGACGGCTCAGGAGGCGCTGGACAGGAGGGAGACTCAGGGGGCGCTGGACTGGAGGAAGACTCTGGCAGCACTGGATAGACGGGAGACTCTGGCGGCACTGGACAGACGGGAGACCCTGTAGTGAGGAGACAGAAGAGACAGCCTGGTGCGGGGGGCTGCCACCGGAGGGATGGTGCATGGAGGTGGCACCGGATAGACCGGACCATGGAGGCGCACTGCAGGTCTTGAGCATCGAACCTACCCAACCATACCTGGCTGAATGCTCCCCGTAGCCAAGTTAATGCGGCGAGGTGGAATAGGCCGCACTGGGCTGTGCTGGCGAACCGGGGACACCATGCGTAGGGCTGGTGCCATGTACCCCGGCCCGAGGAGAAGCACTGGAGACCAGATGCGTTGAGGCGGCTTCATGGCACCTGGCTCGATGCCCACTCTAGCCCGGCCGATACGAGGCGCGCCTATGTACCGCACCGGGCTATGCCTGCTCACCGGGGACACCGTGCGCCTCACGGCATGACACGGTGCCTGCCCGGTCCCTCTCTCTCCAAGGTAAGCACGGGGAGTTGGCTCAGGTCTCCTACCTGGCTTCGCCACCCCCCCCCAATACATTTTTGGGGCTGCCTCTCTGGCTTCCAGCCGCGCTTACGTGCAGCCTCCTCATACCACCGCCTCTCCGCTTTCGCTGCCTCCAGCTCAGCTTTGGGGCGGCGATACTCTCCAGCCTGTGCCCAGGGTCCCTTGCCGTCCAGAATCTACTCCCAGCTCCAAGAGTCCTGCGATCGCTGCTGCTGCTGCTTTTGCCCGTTACCACGCTGCTTGGTCCTTTGTTGGTGGGTGGTTCTGTAACGATCTTCGTTGGGAGAAAGAGAGGAGGACCAAAGCGCAGCGTGGTAAGTGTTCATGATAAATATTTAATGGAACAAACTGAACACTGAAATACAAAACAATAAAGTGAACGAACGAAAACCGAAACAGTTCCGTGTGGAACACACAGACACGGAAGACAACCACCCACGAAACCCAGGTGGAAAAAGGCTACCTAAGTATGATTCTCAATCAGAGACAACTAACGACACCTGCCTCTGATTGAGAATCATACCAGGCCAAACGAAAAAAAAATACATAGAAAAACGAACATAGATAACCCACCCAACTCACGCCCTGGCCATACTAAAACAAAGACATAACAAAAGAACTAAGGTCAGAACGTGTCAGTGAGTTTCCTCCTAATGCAGGATGTGGTAGGAATCGTAAGGGACATCATCATTAATAAATTAATTAATGTTAATACTTATTTTCTATAACTTAGATTTCAAACAATTTCTTATTGTAACAGCAAGTATTTTAATTGTATTGCTTTTAAATCTTTTAAATAATTTTTWAAATCTTATTAACACTTTGTTCTAGCTAGCTATTTGTGTAGGTAGCTATCAAGTAAACACAATGATATAGTAACTTGTTGACTTAACTCTAGGATGCCTACTTTTTTGTGTTTTATAGAAATGCGAGGTGTTTATTTTGAATAATTTTATGCTTACTGCTGATGTTTTTTCATTTTTTCATGTTTATTGTTTTCTAAAAATACATTTTAAGTATATATATATTTTTTAAATGGTCTAGGGGGGAGTGTAAGAATATGTCGAAGATAAATACACAATGCAGAGACCAGAGGTCAAGAGGACGAGAGGTCAATAGAGTAATAACGATCAATGGAAATTGTGTTTTTTCTGAAATAGGGATTTATGGATCAACGGTTCAGGGACGTGGGAGGAATATGTCTTCTGAAATAGGATACTTGTTATTTGGCCGTTGGCTTGTTTTATTGCAAGGAATTCTAATTGGTCAACCACAGGCTAGAGCTGGGTTATAAAACGACATGCTGGCCCTTTGTTCTGTGTAGAGAGAATCACTGGAGAGAACCACAGGAGAGAATCACTGAGGACAGGGGAATGACCATCTACCTCCCTGTATGATTTGTCCTCTTCGAATAAACCTATTTTCCTCCCCCTGATTTGCTTTGGGGTTTGTGTAATTGAAGAGTAACATAAATTGCTAACAGTACCCATGAGTTGTGGTTGAAGGGCCATTTAGACCCATAGAAAAACTAGAATGGACACATCAAAGATTGTTATAACAAACTCAAGATAGAACATCTGCATCATTTACAATGGGAGCAAACGATGCACAGTGGGCAGAACAAGCAAGGAGTCTGAGACGTAATCTACACCTCGATTAGGCTTATAGAAATCTTCATTATTTCTACATAGCCTACACTTCCTCGTTCTGAACCTCTAATGTGATGGGACGTTTGTGTCTTCATGACAATGAGCAAGAGCAGCTGCTCACCGTTTATTATAAAACAAAAATTTACCCCATGTGTCGTATCTGGGTTTCTCCTTTAATCTTTGGCCATATTGAGTCAGTATGCCCATGAACTACAGTCACATGTCTGTGGTCTGAGGGGCTTTTGTCGTATCTGGGTTTCCCCTTTAATCTTTGGCCATATTGAGTCAGTATGCCCATGAACTACAGTCACATTTCTGTGGTSTGATGGGCTTTCAGACACATCGATATAGAGTGACAGGAATGGAGTTGACAGACTTATTGACAGCCGTTCCCTTCTAGAAATTCTATGTCTATGTTCAGCTATATTGAGTCCAGTGAAACTGATGTGGTCTGAGTTGAGACATTCCATTCGCTCTCCAACCAGTACCAACCAGCCCAGTGAACCAGACCCAGCCCAGGGATAGGAGGGCCCACATCCCTCTATGCCAACCCTAACCTTATCCTGACCCCTGACCCTAAAATCCCCAAACACCCCTGATCCCGCACCTCTGGGCTCAATAGCCAGTGATTGTGTGGTGACTTACTTGGCAAACAAAAGGACTTTGTCACGATCGTCATTATGAATGGACCAAGGTGCAGCGTGGTCAGCGTACATTTTCCTTTAATAAATGAACACCGAACAAAAACAACAAACTACCAAAACGAAACGTGAAGCTAATAATAGTGCTGACATGCAACTATCCATAGACAAGATCCCACAAAGCACAAAGGGGAAATGGCTGCCTAAATATGACCCCCAATCAGAGACAACGATAAACAGCTGCCTCTGATTGGGAACCAAAACAGGCCAACAGACACACAAACACCCAGATGACCCACCCTAGTCACACCCCGCCCTAACCAACATAGAGAATAAAAAGCTCTCTATGGTCAGGGCGTGACAGTAGCCCCCRCCCCCAAAGATGCGGACTCCGACCGCAAAACCTGACTCAATAGGGGAGGGTCCGGGTGGGCATCTACCGTCGGGGGCGGCTCTGGTGCGGGGCGAAGTACCCACTCCACTCGCAGATACATCTTCCTCTATGGCGGCTCTGGTGCGGGGATCATCGCCCGAAGCTCCGGACCGTGGGTCGTTGGAGGAACCGGACTGTCGGTCGTCGCCGTAGGAACCGGACCGTGGATCGTCGCCGGATATTCCGGACCGTGAAACGTCGCCGGAAGCTCCGGACTGGGACCTGTCGCCGGAAGCTCCGGACTGGGACCTGTCGCCGGCGCAGATATCCTGGTCCGAGGAGTTGTACTGGAGACCAGGAGCGCTGAGCCGGCACAACCCGTCCTGGCTGGATGCTCATTTTCACACGGCAAGTGCGGAGAGCTGACACCGAGCGCACCGGGCTGTGAATGAGTATCACCGCATAACATGGTGCCTGAACGGTCACACGCTCCTTAAAACGAGTGCGGGGTGTTGGCTCTGTTCTGAAACCTGGCTCCGCCAACCACCTCGTCGTTGTTCCTCCCTTGCTGCCTCCATCTGCTCCCATGGAAGGCGATCCTTTCCAGCCAGGATCTTCCTGGCCACGCTGCTTGGTCCGTTTGTGGTGGGATCTTCTGTCACGATCGTCATTATGAATGGACCAAGGTGCAGCGTGGTAGGCGTACATTTTCCTTTAATAAATGAACACCGAACAAAAACAACAAACTACCAAACGAAACGTGAAGCTAATAATAGTGCTGACATGCAACTATCCATAGACAAGATCCCACAAAACACAAAGGGGAAATGGCTGCCTAAATATGATCCCCAACCAGAGACAACGATAAACAGCTGCCTCTGATTGGGAACCATAACAGGCCAACATAGACACACAAACACCTAGATGACCCACCCTAGTCACACCCCGACCCAACCGTGTGACAGACTTTGTCCCTCGTTCAGCTCTTATGCTTTGTGTGGGAAGCTGGCCATCAGGGGGAGGCCTTTTTCTGTGCTCATACTGTATGTATAAAACATCTGAGAATGCTGATCTAGGATCAGGTCCCCCCCCTTCCTGCCATAATCTTATTCATTATGATGTAAAAGGCCAAACTGATCAGTACTCCTACTCTAAGGGCCCAGAATCTCTGATTCTGAACTTATTGACCCTTTTACCTCCAGAGTTGGGATCAATTCCATTGCAACTGATTGATTACCATAATGCTTAGAAATAGTCAATACATTGAAAAGAGCGCCACCTATTGGTGGTGGACTCCAATAGAGGTGCCGGTTAAGATATACTGTAGTTGCAACTGTCCTAGTGTCTTGATTAGAGGACGTAGATGACCAGCAGTGGACAGGGATACAATCCACACTTTATTACCAAACCACAATGAGACACACACACACAGCAAACCCGGAAGAGGAGACTAGTAGTAGGGTAAGGGTAGTGACGCACTAACACAGGTAGGAGGTGAAGGGAAGGCTTGTCTCTTCAGGGAAGGTTCAGTTATGAGATGTAGTGGAGGACAGGATTTTATAGAGACCTTCTCAACCTGCCCTCTTAAGAACAAATAAAGCACAAGGAGGAATGGGGGTCTGTTACCCCCATTAAGTAGAGCCTGTGATTGTCTGGCCCTGGTCAGCTGACTCTGTTCCCTGGCAACCTGGTTCCTAACACTAACAATAGGGTCCGGCTGAGGCAAGAGGATGGTAGCCTACCTCAGCAATTAAAGGCTACAAAGTTTGTGTCTCTCCCAGGGCCAGAGAGAGGGTTAAGGAGGCAGCGTTTTCAACAGCATATATCGGAAATGGAAGAGTTCTGTGTTTACCATGTGTAGTGCTGAGCGATTAGTCTTTTTTGAGGTCGTTTCGGTTTGATTATGTAAAGAATTAAATCACGGTTTTTGGTTACGATTTTAATTGTATTTTTTATTTATTTTTACATTAAATGCGTTATGAAATAATGACATTAGAATGATTTTAGAGCTTTTTAATGGAAATTCCAAAGCCAAAAAATAATGAACATTCAATTGCCAAAACATTAAAAAATATTGCATTGTCAGGCAGTATCAGCCAGCCAGCCAGACCATCTAGGTTATCTCTGTGCTCTCCTTAGTCATCATCTCTGCTCAGGCAGTATCAGCCAGCTAGCCAGACCATCTAGGTTATCTCTGTGCTCTCCTTAGTCATCATCTCTGCTCAGGCAGTATCAGCCAGCCAGCCAGACCATCTAAGGATATCTCTGTGCTCCCCATACTGTACTGTCTGTAGTCATGCTATTTAGCTAGGCTAGCCTGCCTAAGTATGCTGCAGAGCTGTCTGAGGAAATTATTTTGCTTATTCTTCAAAGTAGATAAGGTATACTTTTGTGAAACTTAATCTCTACTTACAGTAAACACATGGGAACTCCGTTCCAAAGTGAAAGCTCTACAGGTGACAGACTGTGGTGTCCCTCTGAAGCATCTTAAGCTCCGGTCTATATACGGGCCCAGAAATTACATATGGTTTGAAGGTCACGCAAGATGAGTGAGGTTTGGTCTGAGGGCGCACATGCGTGTGTGTGCTTTCATGTGTTTTGTGTGTGTGGATGTGTTTATATGTTTGTTTGGTAAACACAGCTTGATCAGAATGTTTTAATCCCTAATTCCAGGTATTTACCCAAATTGTAAGCATTGGCCAGCCTGTGACGTACTGCCAGAGTCCTGTTTATTCTCTATTTCCCACTCACACAAATATTTGTTTGTAGACCTTCTTGTTTCTGTCTGTCTCTGTCTGTCTGTCAGTAACCAGGTTTCCATCCAACCTTTTTTTGAGAGTGAAGTACATGTCGGATAAAAAAAAATTCACGACAGGCCTGATGGAAACATCAAATGTCTAGGTAAACTTTCCAAATGTCAACAAAACAAAATATGCCAGACAAGATGGGATCTTTTTATCTTTAAATATGCAATAAATTACGGTGGAAACGACATGGTCGCATTGGAGAGGGTTAAAAGATGAAGCTGGTACATAAAACAGCAACGAACTTCTACAGATGCACCATCAAGAGCATCCCGTCAGGCTGTATCACCGCCTGGTACGGCAATTACACCGTCCGCAACCGCAAGGCTCTCTAGTGGGTGGTGCGGTCAGTTCAACGTGTCACAGGGGGCACAATGCCTGCCCTCCAGAACATCTACAGAACTCGGTGTCACAGGAAGGCCAAGAAGATCATCAAGGACCTCAGCCACCCGAGCCACGCCCTGTTCACCCTGCTACCATCTAGAAGGCGGAGAAGAGTACATGTGCATCAAAGCTGGGACCGAGAGAAACAGCTTCTATCTCCAGGCCATCAGACTGTTTAATAGTCACCACTAGCCGGCCTCCACCCAGTACCCTGCCCTGACCCTTAGTCACAGTTACTAGCCGGCCTCCACCCAGTACCCTGACCTGAACCTTAGTCACAGTTACTAGCCNTTAATACAGTATATCTCCTCTCATCCTAAAGGTGTGGTTAATACAGTATATCTCCTCTCATCTTAAAGGTGTGGTTAATACAGTATATCTCCTCTCATCCTAAAGGTGTGGTTGCTGTTTGAGTACCCTGAGAGCAGTGGTCCGGCGCGGGTGATAGCCATCGTCTCCGTCCTCGTCATCCTCATCTCCATCGTCATCTTCTGCCTGGAGACGTTACCGGAGTTCAGGGASGACCACAAGGTGCCAGTCCCGMTGGCTRCCGTWARTAACGGCACCGAGCCGTACTTCTCCTCTCCGTTCTCCGAACCGTTCTTCGTGGTGGAGACGCTCTGCATCATCTGGTTCTCCTTTGAGCTGCTGGTCCGGTTCTTCGCCTGTCCCTCCAAGGCCACCTTCTCTAGGAACATCATGAACATTATAGATATRGTMGCRATKATACCKTARTTRATWACGCTGGGCACGGAGCTTGCGGAGCAGCAGGGGAACGGGCAGCAGGCCATGTCCCTCGCCATCCTCAGGGTCATCCGTCTGGTCAGGGTGTTCAGGATCTTCAAGCTGTCCAGACACTCCAAGGGGCTCCAGATCCTGGGCCAGACCCTGAAGGCCAGCATGCGGGAGCTGGGCCTGCTCATCTTCTTCCTCTTCATCGGAGTCATCCTCTTCTCCAGTGCCGTCTACTTCGCGGAGGCTGACGACCCAGACTCCAGCTTTAGCTCCATCCCTGATGCCTTCTGGTGGGCCGTGGTCACCATGACTACTGTCGGCTATGGAGACATGCACCCGATAACCATCGGCGGGAAGATCGTGGGCTCTCTCTGTGCCATCGCTGGGGTGTTGACCATCGCCCTGCCCGTCCCCGTCATCGTGTCCAACTTCAACTACTTCTACCACCGGGAGACGGAGGGCGAGGAGCAAGCGCAGTACCTCCACGTGGGCAGCTGTCAGCCGCTGGCGGCCGAGACGGAGGAGGATGGAGAGATGAGGAAGAGGAGCAGCTCTACGTCGCTGAGTAAGAGTGAGTACCTGGTGATTGAGGAAAACAGAGGACTGAACAGCAGCACCTTCAAACAGCAGCAGAACTTCCCCACGGCAACCACCGCTACCACGACGACAACCGTGACACAAAACAACACGGTGAACAGCGTCAGCATCAACAAGAAGATATTCACTGACGTGTAGTCTATGGGCATCATAACGGACTCATGGATTAATGTATGTAGTGCTTTGACAGATGTGGTTGAATGAGGAGAGACTCATCACCACCATGATCCTCTAGCCCCCATATCTAATGGGGAAATATACACTACATGACCAAAAGTATGTGGACACCTGCATGTCCAACATCTCATCCCAAAACCATGGGGATTAAATATGGATTTGGTCCCCCGTTTTGCTGCTATAACAGCCTCCACTCTTCTGGGAAGGCTTTCCACTAGATGCTGGAACATTGCTGCGGGGGACTTGCTTCCATTCAGCCACAAGAGTATTAGTGAGGTCGAGCACTGATGTTGGGTGATTAGGCCTGGCTCGCAGTCGGCGTTCCAATTCATCCCAAAGGTGTTCGATGGGGTTGAGGACAGTGCTCTGTGCAGGCCAGTCAAGTTCTTCCACACCGATCAAGACAAACCATTTCCTTATGGACCTTGCTTCGTGCACGGGGGCATTGTCATACTGAAACAGGAAATGGCCTTCCCCAAACTGTTGCCACAAATTTAGAAGCACAGAATTGTCTAGAATGTAATTTTATGTTGTAGCGTTAAGATTTCCCTTCACTGGAATGAATGGTTTTAGTTCAGAGGCAGTTTGGAACTCGGAGTGTTGCACCCGAGGACAGACAATTATTACACGCTTCGCGCTTCAGCACTCGACGGTCCTGTGCTCTGAGCTTGTGTGGCCTACCACTTCGCGGCTGAGCCGTTGTTGCTCCTAGACTTTTTCACTTCACAATAACAGCATTTACAGTTGACCGGGGCAGCTCTAGCAGGGCAGAAATTTGACAAACTTACTTGTTTGAAAGGTGGCATCCTATGACAGTGCCACTTTGAAAGTCACTGAGCTCTTCAGTAAGGGCCATTCCACTGCCAATGTTTGTCTATGGAGATTGCATGGCTGTGTGCTCGATTTTATACACCTGTCAGCAACGGGTATGGTTAAAATAGCCGAATCCACTAATTTGAAGGGGTGTCCACATACTATTATATATATAGTGTATCATGATGATTTGGACATTGCACAGGGCTGTACTCTGTTACAACACAGCAGTCTGTGTCTGGATGAAGAAGGAGAGAGAGACAGAGACATGTAAAACACGAGAGAGTTTAAGTCTTCAGCTGATTCTAATATGTGAGTGTATTCAGGATTATAGGGATCCTACATCAGATTTTTAAACAGTCACCACTATCCGGCCTCCACACAGTACCCTGCCCTAAACCTTAGTCACTGTCACTGTACCCTGCCCTAAACCTTAGTCACTGTTACTAGCCGGCTCCACCCAGTACCCTGCCCTAAACCTTAGTCACTGTTACTATCCGGCCTCCACCCAGTACCCTGCCCTGAACCTTAGTCACTGTTACTAGCCGGCCTCCACCCAGTACCCTGCCCTGAACCTTTAGTCACAGTCACTAAGCCGACTTCCACCCGGTACTCTACCCTGCACCTTACAGACTGCTGCCCTGTGTACAGTGCATTCGGAAAATATTCAGACCCCTTCCCGTTTTACACATTGTGTTACGTTACAGCCTTATTCTAAAATTGATTAAATAAAACATAAATTTTGCTGGACCCCAGGAAGAGTAGCTGCTGCCTTGGCAAATGGGGATCCATAAATAAATACAATACCACATAATGCCTAAGCAAAAATAGGTTTTTTGATTTTTTTGCAAATGTATAAATAAACAAAAAAACAAATACCTTATTTACATAAGTATTCAGACCCTTTGCTATGAGACTTGAAATTGAGCTCAGGTGCATCCTGTTTCCATTGATCATCCTTGAGATGTTTCTACAACTTGATTGGAGTTCACCTGTGGTAAATTCAATTGATTGGACATGATTTGGAAAGGCACACACCTGTCTACATGAGTCCCACAGTTGACATTGCATGTCAGAGCAAAAATCAGGTCATGAGGTCGAAGGAATTGTCTGTAGAGCTCCGAGACAGAATTATGTCGAGGTACAGACCTGGGGAAGTGTACCAAAACATTTCTGCAGCATTGAAGGTCCCCAAGAACACAGTGGCCTCCATCATTCTTAAATGGAAGAAGTTTGGAACCACCAAGATTCTTCCTAGAGCTGGCCGCCCGGTCTTGGCCATAGTGGAGTTTGGAGTGTGACTGTTTGAGGTTTGTGGACAGGTGTCTTTTATACTGATAACAAGTTCAAACAGGTGCCATTAATACAGGTAACGAGTGGAGGACAGAGGAGCCTCTTAAAGAAGAAGTTACAGGTCTGTTGAGAGCCAGAAATCTTGCTTGTTTGTAGGTGACCAAAATACTTATTTTCCACCATAATTTGCAAATAAATTCATTAAAAATCCTACATGTGATTTTCTGGAATCTTTTTTCTAATTTTGTCTGTCATAGTTTGAAGTGTACCTATGATGAAAATTACAGGCCTCTCTCATCTTTATAAGTGGGAGAACTTGCACAATTGGGGCTGACTAAATACTTTTTTGCCCCACTGTATATGTGAATATATTTAGTAAAGTTTTATCTAAAAAAATATATATTTGTATTTATTTATCTGGAATTCTCTGAGTAACCCCCTCTCCTCCCCTCCTCCTCTGATGAACCCCCCTCTCCCCCCTCCTCTGAGTAGAACCCCCCCTCTCCCTCCCCTCCTCCTCTGAGTAGAACCCCCCTCCCTCCCCTCCTCCTCTGAGTAGAACCCCCTCTCCCTCCCCTCCTCCTCTGAGTAGAACCCCCCCCTCTCCCTCCCCTTCCTCTGAGTAGAACCCCCCCTCTCCCTCCCCTCCTCCTCTGAGTAGAACCCCCCTCTCCCTCCCTCCTCCTCTGAGTAGAACCCCCCCCTCTCCCTCCCCTCCTCCTCTGAGTAGAACCCCCCTCTCCCTCCCCTCCTCCTCTGAGTAGAACCCCGCCTCTCCCTCCCCTCCTCTCTGAGTAGAACCCCCCTCTCCCTCCCCTTCTCCTCTGAGTAGAACCCCCCTCTCCCTCCCCTCCTCCTCTGAGTAGAACCCCCCTCTCCCTCCCCTCCTCCTCTGAGTAGAACCCGCCTCTCCCTCCCCTCCTCCTCTGAGTAGAACCCCCCTCTCCCTCCCCTCCTCCTCTGAGTAGAACCCCCCTCTCCCTCCCCCTCCTCCTCTGAGTAGAACCCCCCTCTTCCCTCCCCTTCTCCTCTGAGTAGAACCCCCTCTCCCTCCCCTCCTCCTCTGAGTAGAACCCCCTCTCCTCCCTCCTCCTCTGAGTAGAACCCCCTTCCCTCCCCTCCTCCTCTAAGTAGAACCCCCTCTCCTCCCCTCCTCTCTGAGTAGAACCCCCCTCTCCCTCCCTCCTCCTCTGAGTAGACCCCCCTCTCCCTCCCCTCCTCCTCTGAGTAGAACCCCCCCTCTCCCTCCTCCTCCTCTGAGTAGAACCCCCCCTCTCCCTCCCCTCCTCCTCTGAGTAGAACCCCCCTCTCCCTCCCCTCCTCCTCTGAGTAGAACCCCCCCTCTCCCTCCCCTCCTCTTCTGAGTAGAACCCCCCTCTCCCTCCCTCCTCCTCTGAGTAGAACCCCCCTCTCCTCCCCCTTCCTCTGAGTAGAACCCCTCTCCCTCCCCTCCTCTTCTGAGTAGGACCCCCCCCTCTCCCTCCCCTCCTCCTCTGAGTAGGACCCCCCTCTCCCTCCTCCTCCTCTGAGTAGAACCCCCTCTCCCTCCCCTCCTCCTCTGAGTAGAACCCCTCTCCCTCCCCTCCTCCTCTGAGTAGAACCCCCCCTCTCCCCCCTCCTCCTCTGAGTAGAACCCCCCCTCTCCCTCCCCTCCTCCTCTGAGTAGAACCCCCTCTCCCTCCCCTCCTCTTCTGAGTAGGACCCCCCCCCCTCTCCCTCCCCTCGTCCTCTGAGTAGGACCCCCCCTCTCCTCCTCCTCCTCTGAGTAGGACCCCCCCCTCTCCCTCCCCTCCTCCTCTGAGTAGAACCCCCTCTCCTCCCCTCCTCCTCTGAGTAGACCCCCCCTCTCCCTCCCCTCCTCCTCTGAGTAGAACCCCCCCTCTCCCTCCCTCCTCCTCTGAGTAGAACCCCCCTCTTCCTCCCCTCCTCCTCTGAGTAGAACCCCCCCCCTCCCTCCCTCCTCTCTGAGAGAACCCCCCCTCTCCTCCCCTCCTCCTCTGAGTGGAACCCCCTCTCCCTCCCCTCCTACTCTGAGTAGAACCCCCCTCCCTCCTCCTCCTCTGAGTAGAACCCACCTCTCCCTCCCCTCCTCCTCTGAGTAGAACCCCCCTCTCCCTCCCCTCCTCCTCTGAGTAGGACCCCCCCTCTCCCTCCCCTCCTCCTCTGAGTAGAACCCCCCTCTCCATCCCCTCCTCCTCTGAGTAGGATCCCCGTCTTCACACAAATATATGGTCTGGGTACAGTTCATACACAATGTGTCAGCTACCTACAGTAGAGGTCTTCACACAATATAGGTCTGGGTAGAGTTCATACACAACGTGTCAGCTACCTACAGTAGAGTTCTTCACACAAATATAGGTCTGGGTACAGTTCATACACAACGTGTCAGCTACCTACAGTAGAGGTCTTCACACCAAATATAGGTCTGGGTACAGTTCATACACAATGTGTCAGCTACCTACAGTAGAGGTCTTCACAGTTTTAAAGTTATACCCGCTTAGACATGGATCCGTGGCTTTCCCACCCAGCCCGTTATGCATAAATAAACATTAAAAAAACAGAAACCCATTTTTTACATTTTAAATTGTAGTCATCGAGAGCATACATTTTCATACTTCTTCGTACTGGTCCCCCGTGTGAATAAGAAATCTGTTCCGAATGGGCCAGATGACAGTCAGACCCGTTCCGAATGGGCCAGATGACAGTTAGACCCGTTCCGAATGGGCCAGATGACAGTCAGACCCGTTCCGAATGGGCCAGATGACAGTCAGACCCGTTCCCGAATGGGCCGATGAGTCAGACCCGTTCCGAATGGGCCAGATGACAGTTAGACCCGTTCCGAAAAGGCCAGTGGAAAAACAGACCCATTCTGGTTCGGATCCAAGAGACCCGTTCAGATCAAATCAATCAAATCAAATTGTGTTAGTCAGATGCTTCGTAAAACAACATGTGTAGACTAACAGTGAAATGCTTCGTAAAACAACAGGTGTAGACTAACAGTGAAATGCTTCGTAAAACAACAGGTGTAGACTAACAGTGAAATGCTTCGTAAAACAACAGGTGTAGACTAACAGTGAAATGCTTCATAAAACAACATGTGTAGACTAACAGTGAAATGCTTCGTAAAACAACAGGTGTAGACTAACAGTGAAATGCTTCATAAAACAACATGTGTAGACTAACAGTGAATGCTTCGTAAAACAACAGGTGTAGACTAACAGTGAAATGCTTCGTAAAACAACATGTGTAGACTAACAGTGAAATGCTTCGTAAACAACAGGTGTAGACTAACAGTGAAATGCTTCGTAAAACAACAGGTGTAGACTAACAGTGAAATGCTTCGTAAAACAACATGTGTAGACTAACAGTGAAATGCTTCGTAAAACAACATGTGTAGATTAACAGTGAAATGCTTCGTAAACAACAGGTGTAGACTAACAGTGAAATGCTTCGTAACAACAGGTGTAGACTAACAGTGAAATGCTTCGTAAAACAACATGTGTAGACTAACAGTGAAATGCTTCGTAAAACAACATGTGTAGATTAACAGTGAAATGCTTCGTAAAACAACATGTGTAGACTAACAGTGAAATGCTTCGTAAAACAACATGTGTAGATTAACAGTGAAATGCTTCGTAAACAACAGGTGTAGACTAACAGTGAAATGCTTCGTAAACAACAGGTGTAGACTAACAGTGAAATGCTTCGTAAAACACATGTGTAGACTAACAGTGAAATGCTTCGTAAAACAACAGGTGTAGACTAACAGTGAAATGCTTCGTAAAACAACATGTGTAGACTAACAGTGAAATGCTTCGTAAACAACAGGTGTAGACTAGATCTTGGAGTGAATCCAAGATGGCGTAGCAGTCGGATGTGTCTTTGTCCTGTCTGTCCCGTGTAAATAGTATTCGTATTTTTCGTATACATTTCGTATATATTTTAATTTCACTTTCCATCTAGGAACTGAATATACATTCCTACATTCCGCCTCACCCAATGTGGTACGGACCTGCTATTTTTTTATACTTTAGACCGTAACCCCAATCAGAAGCTAGCCAGATAACTAGCTACTAGCTAGTAGTCAGTTAGCCACTGCTGCGGTCTTCGCCCTTAACTCGGACACAGCCAGCTTCAATACCGGGCCAATACCTGCCAGTCTGCAAGCGCGATATCAACCCAGAGCATATAGGACTGCTTTTTTCTCTACCACATCACCGGATTCCTGACGCAAGCTCTGGACAATTACACCGTATTATCACAGCTAGCTAGCTGCAACCGAGTGGCTACTACTGGCTACACCTCTGTCCGAAGCAAGCACCAGTTAGCCTTGAGCTAGCCTCGAGCTAGGCCCATCTGCCGGCTAGCCGAAGAGGTCTACCAGCGAACTCTTGGGCTACAATACCTCTTTTGCCAATTGGACTGGACCTTTTTTTTGCCGACACAGAGCCCTGCCAATCCATCACAACTGGTCTAAATCAGCTACAAGCTAATTTAGCCATTTTTTTGCCGCTGCTAGTAGTTTTTACCTTCTGCACAGACACCAGCCCTGTTATTAGCCTGGATATTTTCACCAATTTACCAGCATCGGACTGTCTCTCGACAACAACGCCGGATTCCTGCCGCAATCCCTGAGCCACTACTTCTGATCCTCACAGCTAGCTTGCAGCTAGCGCAGTTAGCGCCACTGCCACGAAGCTAGCACCAGTTAGCAAACACAATTCTACAATTCACAACCTCTCTTTCGCCATTCGGTTGGATTCTCTGGATTCTCTGTCGACACGACCACGTCTGAGCAGACCCCCTCCGTCTGAGCAGACCACCCCCCGGGCTACTAACTTTAAAACGCCGCGTGCTAGCTTAGTGGAGGCCTCCCTGCTCCATCTACGGCTGCCCCCTGGACACTATGATCACTTGGCTACATAGCTGATGCATGCTTGACTGTCCATTAATTCACAGGTACTCCATTCTGTTTATTTGTGTTTTATCTGTCGGCTCTGTGCTTTAACTCAGGATCTGTGTGTAGTTAATCCGACCCTCTCGCCTAGTCGTCGCCATTTTTACCTGTTGTTGCTGTGTTAGACTAGCACCCTGTTATTGCTGCTGTTATCTTACCTTGTTGTTTTAGCTAGCTCTCCCAATCAAGACCTGCAATCACTTTATGCCTTATTGTATGTCTCTCTCAAATATCAATATGCCTTGCATACTGTTGTTCAGGCTAGTTTTCATTATTATTGTTTTGGTTTGCAATGGACCCTGTAGTTCCACTCTCCGTACCTCTGATACCCCCTTTGTCCCACCCCCACACATGCGGTGACCTCACCCATTGAGACCAGCATGTCCAGAGATACAACCTCTCTTATCATCACCCAGTGCCTGGGCTTGCCTCCGCTGTACCCGCGCCCCTCCATACCCCTGTCTGCACATTATGCCCAGAATCTATTCTACCACGCCCATAAATCTGCTCCTTTTATTCTTTGTCCCCAACGCTCTAGGCGACCAGTTTTGATAGCCTTTAGCCGCACCCTCATCCTACTACTCCTCTGTTCCTCGGGTGATGTGGAGGTAAACCCAGGCCCTGCATGTCCCAGTCACCCTCATTTGTTGACTTCTGTGATCGAAAAAGCCTTGGCCTCATGCATGTCAACATCAGAAGCCTCCTCCCTAAGTTTGCCTTACTCACCGCTTTAGCACACTCTGACAATCCTGATGTCCTTGCCGTGTCCGAATCCTGGTTTAGGAAGGCCACCAAAAATTCTGAGATTTCCATACCCAACTATAACACTTTCCGTCAAGATAGAACTGCCAAAGGGGGAGGAGTTGCAATCTACTGCAGAGATAGCCTGCAAAGTTCTGTCATACTTTCCAGGTCTATGCCCAAACAGTTCGAACTTCTAATTTTAAAAATTAATCTCTCCAGAAATAAGTCTCTCACTGTTGCCGCCTGCTACCGACCCCCCTCAGCTCCCAGCTGTGCCCTGGACACCATCTGTGAATTGATCGCTCCCCATCTAGCTTCAGAGTTTGTTCTGTTAGGTGACCTAAACTGGGATATGCTTAACACCCCGGCAGTCCTACAATCCAAGCTTGATGCCCTCATCTCACACAAATCATCAAGGAACCCACCAGGTACAACCCTAAATCCGTAAACATGGGCACCCTAATAGACATTATCCTGACCAACCTGCCTCCAAATACACCTCTGCTGTCTTCAATCAAGATCTCAGCGATCACTGCCTCATTGCCTGTATCCGCCACGGGTCCGCGGTCAAACGACCACCCCTCATCACTGTCAAACGCTCCCTAAAACACTTCTGCGAGCAGGCCTTTCTAATCGACCTGGCCCGGGTACCCTGGAAGATATTGACCTCATCCCGTCAGTTGAGGATGCCTGGTCATTCTTTAAATGTTACTTCCTCACCATATTAGACAAGCATGCTCCGTTCAAAAAATGCAGAACCAAGAACAGATATAGCCCTTGGTTCACTCCAGACCTGACTGCCCTCGACCAGCAACAAAAACATCCTGTGGCGAACTGCAATAGCATCGAAGAGCCCCCGCGATATGCAACTGTTCAGGGAAGTCAGGAACCAATACACGCAGTCAGTCAGGAAAGCAAAGGCCAGCTTTTTCAAGCAGAAATTCGCATCCTGTAGCTCTAACTCCAAAAAGTTCTGGGATACTGTAAAGTCCATGGAGAACAAGAGCACCTCTCCCAGCTGCCCACTGCACTGAGGCTAGGTAACACGGTCACCACGATAAATCCGTGATAATCGAAGACTTCAACAAGCATTTCTCAATGGCTGGCCATGCCTTCCTCCTGGCGACTCCAACCTTGGCCAACAGCCCACCCCCCCCGCTGCTACTCGCCCAAGCCTCCCCAGCTTCTCCTTTACCCAAATCCAGATAGCAGATGTTCTGAAAGAGCTGGAAAACCTGGACCCATACAAATCAGCTGGGCTTGACAATCTGGACCCCTATTTCTGAAACTGTCCGCAGCCATTGTCGCACCCCCTATTACCAGCCTGTTCAACCTCTCCTTCGTATCATCTGAGATCCCAAGGATTGAAAGCTGCCGCGGTCATCCCCCTCTTCAAAGGGGGAGACACCCTGGACCCAAACTGTTACAGACCTATATCCATCCTGCCCTGCCTATCTAAGGTCTTCGAAAGCCAAGTCAACAAACAGATCACTGACCATCTCGAATCCCACCGTACCTTCTCCGCTGTGCAATCCGGTTTCCGAGCCGGTCACGGGTGCACCTCAGCCACGCTCAAGGTACTAAACGATATCATAACCGCCATCGATAAAAGACATTACTGTGCAGCCGTCTTCATCGACCTGGCCAAGGCTTTCGACTCTGTCAATCACATATTCTTATCGGCAGACTCAGTAGCCTCGGTTTTTCTAATGACTGCCTTGCCTGGTTCACCAACTACTTTGCAGACAGAGTTCAGTGTGTCAAATCGGAGGGCATGTTGTCCGGTCCTCTGGCAGTCTCTATGGGGTACCACAGGGTTCAATTCTCGGGCCGACTCTTTTCTCTGTATACATCAATGATGTTGCTCTTGCTGCGGGCGATTCCCTGATCCACCTCTACGCAGACGACACCATTCTATATACTTCCGGCCCTTCCTTGGACACTGTGCTATCTAACCTCCAAACGAGCTTCAATGCCATACAACACTCCTTCCGTGGCCTCCAACTGCTCTTAAACGCTAGTAAAACCAAATGCATGCTTTTCAACCGTTCGCTGCCTGCACCCGCACGCCCGACTAGCATCACCACCCTGGACGGTTCCGACCTAGAATATGTGGACATCTATAAGTACCTAGGTGTCTGGCTAGACTGCAAACTCTCCTTCCAGACTCATATCAAACATCTCCAATCCAAAATCAAATCAAGAATCGGCTTTCTATTCCGCAACAAAGCCTCCTTCACTCACGCCGCCAAACTTACCTAGTAAAACTGACTATCCTACCGATCCTCGACTTCGGCGATGTCATCTACAAATAGCTTCCAACACTCTACTCAGCAAACTGGATGCAGTTTATCACAGTGCCATTCGTTTTGTTACTAAAGCACCTTATACGACCCACCACTGCGACCTGTATGCCCTAGTCGGCTGGCCCTCGCTACATGTTCGTCGTCAGACCCACTGGCTCCAGGTCATCTACAAGGCTTATGCTAGGTAAAGTGCCGCCTTATCTCAGTTCACTGGTCACGATGGCTACACCCACCCGCAGCACGCGGCTCCAGCAGGTGTATCTCACTGATCATCCCTAAAGCTAAAACCTCATTTGGACGCCTTTCCTTCCAGTTCTCTGCTGCCTGCGACTGGAACGAATTGCAAAAAATCTCTGAAGTTGGAGACTTTTATCTCCCTCAACAACTTTAAAATCTGCTATCCGAGCAGCTAACCGATCGCTGCAGCTGTACATAGTCCATCTGTAAACTACCCACCCAATTTACCTACCTCACCCCCCATACTGCTTTTATTTATTTACTTTTCTGCTCTTTTGCACACCAGTATCTCTTCTTGCACATGATCATCTGATGATTTATCACTCCAGTGTTAATCTGCTAAATTGTAATTATTCGATTTATTGCCTACCTCATGCCTTTTGCACACATTGTATTATGATTCTCTTTTTTCTACCATGTTATTGACTTGTTTATTGTTTACTCCATGTGTAACTCTGTGTTGTCTGTTCACACTGCTATGCTTTATCTTGGCCAGGTCGCAGTTGCAAATGAGAACTTGTTCTCAACTAGCCTACCTGGTTAAATAAAGGTGAAATAAAAAAATAAAAAAAATAAAAAAAACAGTGAAATGCTTCGTAAAAACAACATTTGTGTAGACTAACAGTGAAAATGCTTCGTAAAACAAACATGTGTAGACTAACAGTGAAATGCCTTCGTAAACAAACATGTGTAGACTAACAGTGAAATGCTTCGTAAACAACAGGTGTAGACTAACAGTGAAATGCTTCGTAAACAAACAGGTGTAGACTAACAGTGAAATGCTTCGTAAAACAACATGTGTAGACTAACAGTGAAATGCTTCGTAAAACAACAGGTGTAGACTAACAGTGAAATGCTTACTTACGGGGCCCTTCCCAACAATGCAGAGAGAAAAAAAAGCTAAATAACACAATGAATAAACACACAATGAGTAACGATAACTTGGCTATATACACGGGGTACCAGTACCGAGTCGATGTGCAGGGGTACGAGGTAATTGAGGTAGATATTGTACATATACTGTAGGTGATGAAGTGACAGGATAGATAATTAACAGTAGCAGCGGCGTATGTGATGAGTCAACACAGTGCAAAAAGGGTCAATGCAGATAGTCCGGCTAACTATTGGTTAACTATTTGACTAACTATTTAGCAGTCTTATGGATTGGGGGTAGAAGCTGTTCAGGGTCCTTTTTTGCTTCCAGACTTGATGCATCGTTACCGCTTGCCGTGCAGTAGCAGAGAGAACAGTCTAGGACTTGGATGGCTGGAGTCTGACACCTGCCTGGACAGCTGGGGACCACATGAACCTCACTGGGCACGTGCAGAACACCTCTGTCTGATTACAACAGAGCTCTGTGAGATTGAATTCTGCTTCAGACACACACACACGCACGCACGCACGCACACACACACACACACGTACTGTACACTGCCCCTCCGAAATACACCCAAGACAAGAAACGGAGGTTAAAAAGGCAAACATAATAAAACATTCAGATGTTTGTGTGTCTGGGATTCCTTCAGTTTTATGGTCCATAAAGACAAAGACAGGTCATTGTGTGAAGGACGATCTACGCCACGTAGTTCCCCACTGTTTATATTATTCACTTTACACAGATGAGCAGCAGCTAGCTAGGAACGTTTTCCCGTCATCTCATGAAGGTTGCATAGATAGGTAGCCTTCATACCAGACCAACAAGGTATCACGGCCTGACTTCAGTATTCGATGTTTGTCCGTTGGTTAAGGTTAACCAGTGGACAAAGGTTAGGTTAAGTTTAGGCATTAATTCCAACTGGTTAAGGTTTAGGTTAAAACAGAAACAATGAAAACAAGTGCCTAGCACTGGGATTGTGCCCCGGACCTTAGAGCCCGAGCTTGCGTTTTAAGCTCTTCCTCATCGTCAACACCCTGGCCTAGCAAGACACACAAGCCTACTAGATGGTAACAGGTGCTCACGTTGCCCCTAGTGGACAGTATTTTTTATTTATTTTTATTTTATTTTACCGTTATTTTACCAGGTAAGTGACTTGAGAACACGTTCTCATTTGCAGCAACGACCTGGGGAATAGGTTACAGGGGAGAGGAGGGGGATGAATGAGCCAATTGTAAACTGGGGATTATTAGGTGACCGTGATGGTTGAGGGCCAGATTGGGAATTTAGCCAGACACCGGGGTTAAAACCCCTACTCTTACGATGAAGTGCCATGGGATTTTAATGACCTCAGAGAGTCAGGACAACCCGTTTAAACGTCCCATCCGAAAGACGGCACCCTACACAGAGCAGTGTCCCCAATCACTGCCCTGGGGCATTGGGATCTTTGTTTAGACCAGAGGAAGAGTGCCTCTACTGGCCCTCCACACCACTTCCAGCAGCACCTGGTCTCCCATCCAGGGACTGACCAGGACCAACCCTGCTTAGCTTCAGACGCAAGCCAGCAGTGGTATGCAGGGTGGTATGTTGTTTTATTGAATACATCTCCCTACTAGATGGTAATAGGTGCTCACGTTGTCCCTAGTGGACAGTATTGAATACATCTCCCTACTAGATGGTAACAGGTGCTCACGTTGCCCCTAGTGGACAGTATTGAATACATCCCCTACTAGATGGTAATAGGTGCTCACGTTGTCCCTAGTGGACAGCTGATTGAATACATCTCCCTACTAGATGGTAACAGGTGCTTAGCTTGCCCCTAGTGGACAGATATTGAATCATCTCCCTACTAGATGGTAATAGGTGCCACGTTGTCCCTAGTGGACAGTATTGATACATCTCCCTACTAGATGGTAACAGGTGCTCACGTTGCCCTAGTGGACACAGTATTTGAATTACATCTCCCTACTAGATGGTAATAGGTGCTCACGTTGTCCCTAGTGGACAGTATTGAATACATCTCTCTACTAGATGGTAATAGGTGCTCACGTTGCTCCTAGTGGACGATATGAAGGCATCTCCTGACATCCTGGGGACCTGGACAAACGTTGAATACTGAAGTTGATCTGGTGTGATCTGAGTGACCAGACAGAGGTAATGCTGAAGAGGTAGTTTTAATAGCAGACTTTAAATGCTTTTAAAGGGTCAATGCAGACGTTTTTATTTTAATATCAAACAATTTCTGGGTCACATTTAAGTATCTTACTGTGATTGTTTTCATTTAAAATGGTCAAAATAACTAAAAATAGCTTCTTGGCAAAGAGCCATTTCTCAAGCAAGAATTTTGCTAGGATTGTCTGGGAGGGGAAATCTAAAAACAAACTGTTATTGGCTGAGAGGTTTTGAACTCTCTTTCTTATTGGTCTATTAACTACACTGAACATAAATATAAACGCAACATGTAAAGTGTTTGTCCCATGTTTCATGAGCTGAAATAAAAGATCCCAGAAATGTTCCATAAGCAACAAAAAGCTTATTTCTCTCAAATGTTGTTCACAAATTAGTTTACATCCCTGTTTCTTCCTAGGTTCCTGCCTTTCTAGGGAGTTTTTCCTAGCCACCGTGCTTCTACATCTGCATTGCTTGCTGTTTGGGGTTTTAGGCTGGGTTTCTGTATAGCATTTTGTGACATCGGCTGATGTAAAAAGGGCATTATAAATACATTTGATTATTAGTGAGCATTTCTCCTTTGCCAAGAGCCTTTGCCAATCGATCCACCTGACAGGTGTGGCATATCAAGAAGCTGATTAAACAGCATGATCATTGCACAGGTGCACCTTAACTGACTTGCCTAGTTAAATAAAGGTAAAATAAAAATTAAATATTCCACAGTGTTGGAGCTGGAGGTTGGATGACTTGGACATTCCACAGGGTTGGAGCTGGAGGTTGGATGACTGGGATAATTCCACAGTGTTGGAGCTGGAGGCTTGGATGACTGGGACTTTGCCACAGGGTTGGAGCTGGAGGTTGGGATGACTGGGATATTCCACAGGGTTGGAGCTGAGGTTTGGTTTGACTGGGAAATTCCACAGTGTTGTAGCTGGAGGTTGGATGACTGGGATATTCCACAGTGTTGGAGCTGGAGGTTGGATGACTGGGACATTCCACAGGGTTGGAGCTGGAGGTTGGATGACTGGGACATTCCACAGGGTTGGAGCTGGAMGTTGTTTGACTGGGATATTCCACAGTGTTGGAGCTGGAGGTTGTATGACTGGGATATTCCACAGGGTTGGAGCTGGAAGTTGGATGACTGGAATATTCCACAGTGTTGGAGCTGGAGGTTGGATGACTGGGATATTCCATAGGGTTGGAGCTGGAGGTTTGATGACTGAGAATTTCCACAGTGTTGGAGCTGGAGGTTGGATGACTGGGATTTTCCACAGGGTTGGAGCTGGAAGAGATGTGGGCTCTGAGAGAGGCTGGAAAATGGGAGGCTAGAAAATGCCATTTTTATACACTACATGACCAAAAGTATGTGGACACCTGCTCGTTGAACATCTCATTCAAAAATCCTGGGCATTAATATGGAGTTGGTCCACCCTTTGCTGCTATAACAGCCTCCACTTTTCTGGGAAGGCTTTCCACTAGATGTTGGAAAATTGTTGCGGGGGACTTGATCCCATTCAGCCACAAGAGCATTAGTGATGTCGGGCACTGATGTTGGGCGATTAGGCCTGACTCGCAGTCGGCATTTCAATTCATCCCAAAGGTGTTCAATGGGGTTGAAGTCAGGGCTCTGTGCAGGCCAGTCAAGTTCTTCCACACTGATCTCGAACAAACCATGTCAATATGGACCTTGCGTTGTGCACGGGGGCGTTGTCACGCTGAAACAGGAAAGAGCCTTCCCCAAACTGTTGCCACAAATTTGGAAGCACCGAATCATCTAGAATTTCATTGTATGCTGTAGCGTTAAAATTTCCCTTCACTGGAACTAAGGGGCCCGAACGATGAAAAACAACCCCAGACCATTATTCCTCTTCCACCAAACTTTACAGTTGACACTATGCATTTGGGCAGGTAGAGTTCTCCTGGCATCCGCCAAATCTAGATTCATCACTCCAGAGAAGGCATTTCCACTGCCCCAGAGTCCAATGGCAGCAAGCTTTACACCACTCCAGCTGATGCTTGGTATAGCGGATGGTGATCTTAGGCTTGTGTGCGGCTGCTCGGCCATGGAAACCCATTTCACGAAGCTCCCGACGAACAGCTGTTGTGCTGACACTGCCATGTTATCCTCCCATTCTACTACCAATGTTTGTCTACGGAGATTGCATGGCTGTGTGCTCGATTTTATACAGGTGTGGCTGAAATAGCCAAATCCACTAATTTGAAGGAGTCTCCACATACTTTTTGGCCATGTATGTATGTCTGTTTGTACAGTATGTCCCCTTACAAAAAACACATGTTAAATTTGCAGTTTCASATGTGGGAAATCATATTTTTACATGTGAAATAGGTGTTTTCTCATGTATTCAATTTAGAGTTAACGTCCTCTTTTCACATGTGAGGAAAAAACATGTTTTCGACCTCACATTTGAATTACAGATTCACATGTGAAATTTGCAGTTTCACATATAAAAAAATATATAATTTGCAAGTTCACATGGAAGAAAACACCACATGTGAAAATCAATCATTTCAGATTCACATGTGGGTTTGAAATAATGTTCTCCTCACATGTGAAAAGAGGAACTGTTTCCACCAGTGGTGTGACAACATCTAAAAAGCATAAACGCAGAACAAGGGAACAATTTTGCAGCACATTTTGCGGGAACAGTGTACAGAATAATTTTTCGGGGGGTTTAATGGATACATTCAAATGGGCGACATAGTTCTGCTGTATTAAAGTCACTGCARGTCACACCCTGATCTGGTTCACCTGTCCTTGTGCTTGTCTCCACCACCCCTCCAGGTGTCGCTTGTTTTCCCCAGTCTATATATCCCTGTGTTTCCTGTCTCTCTGTGCCAGTTCGTCTTGTTTGCCAAGTCAACCAGTGGTTTTCCTTGCTCCTATTTGTTTTCCCCCCAGTCTCTGTTTGTTTCTAGTCCTCCTGGTTTCGACCCTTGCCTCTCCTGACTCCGAACCCGCCTGCCTGACCACTCTGCCTGTTCTGACTACCAGCCTGCTTGTCCCGTTGTACTATTTTGGACTCGGATCTGGTTTCTGACCCCTGCCTGGGCTGACCTCAAGACTGCCTATCGCCTGGTACTGTTTTGGACTCTGACCTGGTTTATGAACTCTCGCCTGTCCCCGACCTGCCTTTGCCTACTTCCTTTGTTATAATAAATATCGGAGCTCAACCATCTGCCTCCTGTGTCTGCATTTGAGTCTCGCCTTGTGTCCTTATACTGCATTTGGGTCTCGCCTTGTGTCCTTATACTGCATTTGTGGACTTACTAATGCCTCTTGACCTTAGTTCAACTATCTGAACCCATCATATAAGCTTGTTTTACTCCAATATTTGTAAATGACGTAAAAAAAAAAAACGCTGTAGAAAATGAAAACATTGTTAAAACTATATGTTGACGTCGTGGTGGACAGTTCTTCCATACATAGTCTAGTCTAATGATTTGACCTCCCTCTTTCCTGTAATTTTCCATATCTTTGGTTATGTTACTCTGGCCTTTGCTTTCACTGGCTTCTCTTCAGTTGCCAGTTTTGGCACATTCATACCATCAACATAGCAACCTGCGTCCCACAGCTGGTTTGCCTCTGAAGCTAACCATGGTTGGTCCTAGTTGGTCCCTGGATGGGAGACCAGATGTAGCCGCTGAAAAAAATAAACATGTGAAGAAAAGAAAAAAGTGGGGGGAAAAAAACATGAAAAAATGTACATGTAAAAACCATGTGTTTGACTCCACACTGCCCTTTCCCACCTGGACAAAAGGAACACTTATGTGAGAATGCTARTCATTGACTACAGCTCAGCGTTCCAACACCATAGTACCCTCAAAGCTCATCACMAAGCTAAGGATCTTGGGACTAAACACCTCCCTCTGCAACTGGATCCTGMACTTCCTGACGGGCCGCCCCCAGGTGGTGAGGGTAGGTAGCAACACATCTGCCACGCTGATCCTCAACACTGGAGCTCCCCAGGGGTGCGTGCTCAGTCCCCTCCTGTACTCCCTGTTCACCCACGACTGCATGGCCAGGCACGACTCCAACACCATCATTAAGTTTGCAGACGACACAACAGTGGTAGGCCTGATCACCGACAACGACGAGACAGCCTATAGGGAGGAGGTCAGAGACCTGGCCGTGTGGTGCCAGAATAACAACCTATCCCTCAACGTAACCAAGACTAAGGAGATGATTGTGGACTACAGGAAATGGAGGACCGAGCACGCCCCCATTTTCATCGACGAGGCTGTAGTGGGGCAGGTTGSGAGCTTCAAGTTCCTTGGTGTCCACATCAACAACAAACTAGAATGGTCCAAACACACCAAGACAGTCGTGAAGAGGGCACGACAAAGCCTATTCCCCTTAGGAAACTAAAATGATTTGGCATGGGTCCTGAGATTCTCAAAAGGTTCTACAGCTGCAACATCGAGAGCATCCTGACTGGTTGCATCACTGCCTGGTACGGCAATTGCTCTGCCTCTGACCGCAAGGCACTACAGAGGGTAGTGCGTACGGTCCAGTACATCACTGGGGTTAAGCTACCTGCCATCCAGGACCTCTACACCAGGCGGTGTCAGTGGAAGGCCCTACAAATTGTCAAAGACCCCAGCCACCCCAGTCATAGACTGCTCTCTCTACTACCGCATGGCAAGCGGTACCAGAGTGCCAAGTCTAGGACAAAAAGGCTTCTCCAACAGTTGTTAGCCCAAGCCACAAGACTCCTGAACAGGTAATCAAATGGCTACCCGGACTATTTGCAATGTGTGCCACCCCAACCACTCTTTTTATGCTGATCTCCTCTCTCTCTCTCTCTCTCTCTCTTCTCTCTCTCTCTCTCTCTCTCTCTCTCTCTCTCTCTCTCTCTCTCTCTCTCTCTCTCTCTCTCTCTCTCTCTCTCTCACACACACACACACACACACACACACACAACACACACACACACACACCACACACACCACACACACACAACACACACCACCACACACACACACACACACACACACACACACACCTTCACACAGTAATCTGCCCATGTGTATGCCACCCACACCCACTCCCTGCAACATTCAGACGCACCCCACTCCGTGCTGTGTGTCAGGGGTCTCCAGTGACAAAGGTTGTGTGTGGGGGTGTGAACATGGCCTTTTGGTGGTTTAGGGTTTCATCCACTATGTGGGGGAGGGGGGGGAGATTAAGTTTTCCTCTCTGGGGAGAGGGTGAAAGGGACGGGGGAGGGGGAGAGGGGGGAGAGGTTAGTGAACTCTGTAGAATGAGCACAGAAGCTTCTGCTACTGAAGTACTCACATTCCAGCTGATGCGTCGCCGTAGTTACCATGCTGCTACTGTGTCAATAATCAAATCAAATCAAATGACATGTGACATAAATAAATAAAATAAGTAAGTAGATACTAACATGGCTATATACAGGGAGTACCAGCTAATAACATGGCTTTATACGGGGAGAAATACACAGTGAATAACAAATAACAACGACGAGTCAAAATAACAACATGGCTATATACAGGAAGTAGATAATAAAATGACTATCTACATGAAGTAGATAACAACATGGCCATATACAGGAAGTAAAAAATAGCATGACTATATACAGGGAGTACCAGCTAATTTGTTTTTTTATTTTTTTATTTCACCTTTATTTATTTAACCAGGTAAGCTAGTTGATAACAAGTTCTCATTTACAACTGTGACCTGGCCAAGATAAAGCAAAGCAGTGCGACACAAACAACAACACAGAGTTACACATGGAATAAACAAACGTACAGTTAATAACGCAATAGAAAAAAAAGAAAGTCTATATACTGTGTGTGCAAATGGCGTGAGGAGGTAAGGCTATAAATAGGCCACAGTAGTGAAGTAATTACAATTTAGCAAATTAACACTGGAGTGATAGATGAGCAGATGATTATGTGCAAGTAGAAATACTGGTGTGCAAAAGAGCAGAAAGGTAAATAAAAACAATAATAACATGGCTTTATACAGAAATTAGATAATAACATGGTTATATACAGGGAGTACCAGGTAATAACATGGCTACATACAGGGAGTGCCAGGTAATAACATGGCTACATACAGGGAGTACCAGGTAATAACATGGCTATATACAGGGAGTACCAGGTAATAACATGGCTCTATACAGGGAGTACCAGGTAATAACATGGAAAAGAAGAGATAGTAGGGTCCATTTGGAATCTCAATAGGGTTCCATTTGGATCTAATAGGGTCCATTGGATCTCAATAGGGTTCCATTTGGATTCAATAGGGTTCCATGTGGATCTCAATAGGGTTCCATGTGGATTCAATAGGGTTCCATTTGGATCTCAATAGGGTTCCATTTGGTCATCAATAGGGTTCCATTTGGATCTCAATAGGGTTCCATGTGGATATCAATAGGGTTCATGTGGATCTCAATAGGGTTCCATTTGGATCTCAATAGGGTTCCATTGGATCTCAATAGGGTTCCATTTGGAACGCAGAGCAACAGAGAGTTGCAGTTTGAACCTGATACAGTTTGGAATGAGGCTGTAATTGTTTTACCATTTCCATGTCTCAGGTTCTGCAGTTGGAATGAGGCCTGTAATTGCTTTACCTTTCCATGTCTCAGTTCTGCAGTTTGCTGTGATCCGCTGTGGTGTGTGCGTGCGTGCGTGCGTGCGCAGGTGGTGAAAAAGTACCCAAATGTCATACTTGAGTAAAAGTAAAGATACCTTAATAGAAAATGACTCAAGTAAATGTGAAAGTCACCTAGTAAATACTACTTGAGTAAAAGTCTAAAAGTATTTGGTTTTATATACTTAAGTATCAAAGAAAAAGTATAAATCATTTCAAATTCCTTATATTAAGCAAACCAGACGGCACCATTATATTTTTATTTATTTCGTTTGACATACGCTTGTTTTCATTGGGACTAAGGTTGGGTTAAAGTTTGCTGGCAGGAATGATTCCTGTGGGATATATAGTATTGGCAGAAATGATTCTGTGTGATATATAATATTGGCAGGAATGATTCCTGTGTGAATATAGTATTGTCAGGAATGATTCCTTGGGATGTATAGTATTGGCAGTAATGATTCTGTAGTATATATAGTATTGGCAGAATGATTCCTGTGTGATATATGTATTGGCAGGAATGATTCATGTAGTATAATAGTATTGGCAGGAATGATTCCTGTGGGATATATAGTATTGGCAGTAATGATTCCTGTAGTATATATAGTATTGGCAGGAATGATTCCTGTAGTATTTATAGTATTGGCATGAATGATTCCTGTAGTATATATAGTATTGGCAGGAATGATTCCTGTGGGATAGGTGCATTCGGAAGTATTCAGACCCCTTAACTTTTTCCACATTTTGTTCATTTCAGCCTTATTGGGCCTCCGAGTGGCGCAGTGCACTGCATCGCAGTGATTCCTTGTGGGATATATATTATAAGCAGGAATGATTCCTGTAGGATATATACAGTAGAAATGGTAGGAATGATTCCTGTAGGATATTTACAGTAGTATGGGCAGGAATGATTCCTGTAGGATATTTACAGTAGTTGAGCAGGAATGATTCCTGTAGGATATTTACAGTAGTATGGGCAGGAATGATGTAGGATATATACAGTAGAATTGGTAGGAATGATTCCTGTAGGATATTTACAGTAGTATGGGCAGGAATGATTCCTGTAGGATATTTACAGTAGTATGGGCAGGAATGATTCCTGTAGGATATTTACAGTAGAATGGGCAGGAATGATTCCTCAGCCTGTCTCTATCACTCAGAGCCAAGGGAACCCACACCCTTTGCGTCATTGCAGTGATTGAGTCATCAGTATAACTTGAGTTGGGGTGTGTGTGTGTGTGTGTGTGTGTGTGTGTGTGTGTGTGTGTGTGTGTGTGTGTGTGTGTGTGTGTGTGTGTGTGTGTGTGTGTGTGTGTGTGTGTGTGTGTGTGGTGGTGTGTGT
>NW_019942645.1:307278-315437 GCF_002910315.2 Salvelinus sp. IW2-2015
GTGCGTGCGTGCGTGCGTGCGTGCGTGCGTGCGTGCGTGCGTGCGTGCGTGCGTGCGTGTGTGAGTGAGTGAGTGAGTGAAAGCTGAGACAAAGGAACAGTGTGTCTCGAGGTTGGCCTTGGACTAGTTCTACTGAACTCTTTTCAACTGTGTTCCTCTGTTATCTAGCTGTCAGAGCCTGTCATCTAGGACTACTGCCACTGGTGTACTGTCTTCAGCGTATACAAAATCCAAATTACAGTTGATTTAGTTGCAGTCAAAACACCTTTTATAATAGTCTGTCAGTGGTATGAATACTTGGTAGAACTGTAATACAGAAACCAGCTATTCTCTGAATGTAATCTTCAACAAAAAGGGTCAGATGACAATTAGGGGAAAGAAAAAATAAATCTACTGAAGCTCCCTCTGAGGAGATCTATGGTGCTCTCCATKCTGATTGCTTCAGGAAAGTCTGTTGTCACAGAGAATTTTCCTGCACTGCAGGAAATGCAAACTTGTAGTGTATTCAAGGTTTAAAAATGCTTCTAAAGTTTGTAATTTCCACACTAAAATTTCAGACGATAAATGGTATCAACCCCTACATACATTTCCATTAATTATAATCCACATAATAATTCACATTTCCGGTTGCTGCAGGATTATTTTCCTGCTGTGAGAAACTGGTCAAATTATGATAGTACATCTGTATATACACAGTGCTGTTCACACAGCGCAATAGACAGACTGTTTTCTTCAAACATCTCTTGAAAAATGTGTCAGCACAACGAAAGAAACTGTAAAGTAAAGTTGATGTCAGCACAACAAAAGAAACTGTAAAGTAAAGTTGATGTCAGCACAACGAAAGAAACTGTAAAGTAAAGTTGATGTCAGCACAACGAAAGAAACTGTAAAGTAAAGTTGATGTCAGCACAACGAAAGAAACGGTAAAGTAATGTTGATGTCAGCACAACGAAAAGCTCGTTGCGGTGGTGGCGCTAATCTTTCAAACGGAGACCTTGAAGTAGTGGCTTTTGTGGAGCGTGGGTAACGATGCTTCGTGGGTGACTGTTGTTGATGTGGTGCAGAAGGTCCCTGGTTCGCGCCTCGGGTCGGGGGGGGACGGACTAAAGTTAAACTGTTACATATGCAAACGAGATTGTGAAAAAAAGCTCTTATTTATGCAACAACATACATCTAGCCTACTCGTTGGCAAAATCAAATTTGAGGTGGGGTTTGACCAGAAAACATGTTCAGGACTATAATTTCTCCTCATATTGTAGCCTACAATATGTGTCTCCACAGCCTAGGCCTAGGATATTAATGGATTCAAGACAGGTCGTTTTTTATTGATGTCAGATTCTCAGTTTTGTCAGTGTCAAAGTAGCCTGCCATTTCGATCACTTGGCGGTATTACACAGATTGCATGTCTCCAGTCATGTAAAAAGATGTAGAATTTCATGAAATGTTTTATAAAAGGCCAGATTTCAGACCAGAGGCTAACTATAAATGTTCCAATATATATCATCTAGTGCTCTCCTCTACTGCTCTATGCACTACGGCAAATGCGATGATATGCATGCAATGTTTAATTAGTTTTTTTTTTCTTTTCGCGTTCAGAGACCTCAATACTCCCCAGGTCACTCCCTATTACAGAACTCACTTCGTGTCTGGTACGTACTCGGAATTCCCCCTCCACCTCAACTTGTTCTGGACCTCACGATTTACAACAATCACTGGCTACGGTACAATTAAGTGTTTTGGAGAACATTGATTTATTTAAGTAAGCCACGACTTACTGTGATTGTTTTTTTCCGCACTTGACACAACTAGAGGCGCAGAATTCGATGTCTCACACGCAAACACGATGCAACGGCACCTATTCAGAGGAAATCCATAAATATAACGTTATAGTCCTAGAGTGAACGCACTGTTTCCTCCGCTCATTTAACTTACTCTGAATTTAGGTTAACGCAGGATAAATCTAGTTAAAATGTATTATACAAAGTTATGTATTGAATCCGATGTCCCTTTTGTGCGCTGAAAATGGCAGATGTGAAACTTTACTTTCACCTTTGATTTCTTATTGTTACGCATGTCAACTCATTGAAAAGGATCCACCACAACAGGTAGAAAGTAGACTCTCATCTGAATAACACGATGAATTGTCACTACTGCGTGTGCTGAAAGTATCCAGCAGAGGGAGTTAGACTTCTGTCAAGGAATTGCCGCAGAGCTGGCAGGTCCCTGGGTCTGTAACTACTGTAAGGACAGGAAAAAAAGTGCTGCCAATCTGGGGCAGAATGGATGGAGCACATGTTGAAATCGCAGTGAGTCAAATCTTCAAGGACTAATACAGGAGACAGAGCTAGAACCCATGGCAAGGGATTTTATCATGTTAAATGATAGATGCTGAATAAACAGGAATACAAACGACCGATACCGATACAAGACCGATACAAACGTTGCTCAGGTGCAAATGCTTTAAAAAACTAAACTGTGAAAGTAAAGTTAGGACAGTATCCAAGAGGAGTCTGATTCTGCCACCTACAGTTACAGGAGCTGTCACAGGAAGCTGTCACATTGTCAATACCAGGGATCCAAAGTGATTATAGCAGCTTAGATTAACACAGGTTAATATATTCATATATTATATTCCCATATATAACCAATTCATAACATGTCTATGAAATCACTGTGACTTCACTTATTCCTTATATCTCCTAGTGAAGCAAAAGCCTTATATAGACTCTGTATAAGTGGAAAGGAGACATTCTGCTAACAGATGCTGAACCTGGGGTTATTGTTGGCTCCTCAGGGCACTGTTGTCCCTAACGGGAGCAAGGTTGGGTTTGCTCGCCCATCTGTTGCGATGTGGAAGTCCAGGTGGTTTTCTAGAAGCCGTGTAAACGCTTCTCGAAGTCTCGGCTGGAGCGAGTGCGCCCGTCAGGGTTTTCCTCTTCGCGGTCGGAGCACCAAGCTGGAGCGTGGCCAGTGTCAACCATTTTATTAACTGACGTGGAAAACGAAAGTTTAACGGTTTTCCTGGTACTTGATGGTACATACCGTACTTTAGTTCTGAAAAGTGCTTGTGATGGGGAAATGTGGGGTCGTTACGTGAAGAGACACAAGCTTTCATATATTTGTATAATTTGCATTGTACTATGTATTAACCTAGATATTGTGTGTATACTGATATGTAAGCTATGTGTGACGTTTTAAACTGATTTATTTCAGTCCTTGACTAATTATGTTCTGTTCTATGTATGATGACATGTTTCCTGTGGACTCCAGAAGAGTAGCTGATTCTTTTGCAGCGGCTAATCGGGATCCTTGATCAATACGAAAACCAAGCAGTACTATCTAACTATTGTCCAGAGAGAACAACATCTGTATATAGATAAGCTCAAACTGTACTTACTGCTCTGAAGAGTCAGTGTATAACATCAAATACAAACAGTCACATCCTGGATGGAAAAATAGACCAACGTGACCACAGTTACAGTCAAAGTGCACCTTGCCTATAGCGTGGATTTCAGACGGTGTATGTCATTGTCCCGTCAACTGTAAAATGTGCAGGACATTCCACGATGATTGACCACCATTTATGACTTATGATTGCTCGATTTTTCCAACCGACACCATCATCATCGCAATCATCATCACCACTAACCATCAACATCATCATCATTACCACCATCATCACAACAACATCACATCACCAACATCATCATCATCACACCATCATCATACATCATCAACATCAACAATCATCACTCATCATCACCACATCATCATCATACACACATCATATCAACACGGCTGTGTTAGATATCAGAAGTAAAACAGGGCAGCAGGTAAGCCTAGTGGTTAGAGCTTTGGGTCAGTAACCGAAAGGTTGCTAACCGAATCCTGAGCGACAGTGAAAACCTATCGTTCTGCCCTGAACAAGGCAGTTAACCCACGTTCCCAGTAGCTGTCATTGTAAATAATATGTTGTCTTACTGACTGTCCTAGTTAAATAAAGGTCAACTGGAACTGAAAGCTTCTCCTCATGAAGTCCATGGTAAGAAATAATTACATTTTCAATCACCGTACTTCTGACTAAGATTCTAAGATAATTCAATTGATAAAATTTGTGGATATTTTTTTTTTTTTGGAGACATTATAGTTACAGGCAACACAAAGTATATTTTTTTAAAAAACCTAGTACAGCTATGGCCAGGGGACAATAGTGCACGGTGTTGCACACAAATATGGTTAATTGTTCTGTCAACTACTGATGACCGGGATAACAACTGTTTAGTTCCTCACTTAGCATATCAAGACTTTGTGTGTGTGCGTGTGCTGTGTGTGTGCGTGTGTGTGCATTGTGTGTCTGTGTGCGTGTGTGTGTGTGTCTGGTGTGCGCGAGCGTGTGTGTGTGTGTGGGGCATGCTTTCCGGTAAGTTGCTTTTGATGTGTCGGATATGACGTGTACATGTATTTATCGTCTGTAATGTTTAGTTTCATATACATACATTTCTGTTAGCATGAAGGGGGTTGAGCGTTTTGAGAGGGGGTTGAGCGTGAGGGGTTGAGCGTGAAGGGGTTTGAGGTGAGGTTGAGCGTGAGGGGGTTGAGCGTGTGTGTCTGCACATGTCTGTCTGTTTGTCTGTCTGTGGTTCGCATGTGTGTGTGTGTGCGTCCGAGTGTGTGCACGTGTCTAACCATTAATATAAAAACCATATAAGAAACAAAAAGAAAATTATCAGAAATATACAACAATAAAATTATCAATAACGCCATGTAACTCAGAAGATCCTTAGTTACGATGTAACTCTCCTATAACCACCCTCTCATATGACCGTGGTGGGCCGTCAGGGCCTGCAAGGCCTTCTCTGCTGGCCTAAACTCCATCAATATACATTTATTTTTTAAATTTCCACAAATATGTTTTTATTCCCACGAGTAGAGTGTACTCTTTCATTTATACTTTCCTCTTGTTCACTGCTTCCAGCCCCAGGTTGAGATTTGGAGGGCTGGTCTTTATGTTAGATCTTTTATACATCATATCAGCCATCATGGTTGCCAGGGGTTAAAATCTGCCCTCAGGCCTTCAGAATCAACAGTGCAGCGCGCGATGATAGTCAGTCGAATAGAGTGAATATAGGAAAAGATTCTAACATACAAGACCAGCCTCCTTCCTAGTATAGCTCACTAGAGCGGAGACTTCGTGATAGAGAGTGCACTACGATATAGAGGAAAGCGTCATGAATGAACGACGTAGCTGCTCCACTCTTAGCTTTTACTAGGGCGAAGAGAGAATTCCATAATGCTTGAGCATGACTCGTTTGAGTGGCGCGATGCAAAATACTATCGTTACAAATAATTAAATTGAATATTGGATCTCATGATGCATGTATATTTGAAAGGGCCCAGCCAGGTAGCAAGCTATGCGGCATGGTTCAGTCGCAGAAGTCCTACGGTAGAGACGCTGAAACTCTATCAACACGACTGCATTATTAGCGGTAAGTCAGTTTGTTTGTTATGTACGCAAGCAACGACTCAGTATAATAGGCGGATAGGGATGAGAGAAGTTTATAGGGAGTGTAGTATTTGAGTACGTTAGGGGCGTAATTCTCGCCTCCTTTCAGCGGACGCCCGGGCCTATTTGTTTCGGACGTCAGGCCAGCGTTGGCCATTGGGTAAGAGGTGAGATAAGCGGTCGCTACCCAGATTCGTCGCCAAACGGTCTTACGCGTGGAAGGGTAGGTTACAGCCACTTTTCCCTACGTTGTTACCAAGCTTGCGCTGGTACACGTGGTACCGCGTTCGAGCGCGTCTGGGAAGTACGCTGTAACTGAGGGGAGGGATTAGGCCTATTATATCATGCAGTTGATCTCGAGTTATTGGTGGTTGTGATGCTTTGCGGCTTGGAGGCCTGCTTATGCAAATCTTGATGTATGTCTAACCGAGAGCAGACGAGACGCCAAATGTACGGCTGGGCACTGACAGCACATGTGCTTTTAAAATCTTCTCTGGAGGACACCAGCGGAGGTGGTTACAGCTCAAAAAACAAAGCGCGCAGGCAAACGGGAGGCTGCCAACAGATTGAGAAAGTGTTGTATAGACGAGGCAAAATTTGAAAGATCTCACTGTGAATCGAGCTGGTCTTTGAGTTTGTGTGGAGGTAGTACATTGTGGTTAGTAGGAGGGCTCAGAAATGTCCAATTGTTACAATTCTGTTCAAGGAGTGACGACAACGTCCTTGGTTATTATGGAGGTAGCTTCGTTAGTCGAGTGAGGTAGTTCTAACATTCATTGTATAACTGTTGTAGTGTGGCATAGAGCCTATGACATCTATAATTAGCATAAGTAATATAGAGGTGGTCATGTATATAGTATTTCAGGGGAGGTAGTTGGACTGTGTAGTAGTTACCAGTCGACTAGTAAGAGGCCCAGGTCCCTCAAGCAGTCTCCTCGATCAGCGCAACGTTTCGGGGAGGTAGTTGTTAGTAGGAGGGTACAGTTACATTTGTAAACGTTTAGGGGGTAGTTTGTTAGTTAGGGGGAGGGTAGTTTATACATTCTGTAACGGTTTAGGGAGGTAGTTGTTAGTAGGCAGGTAGTTACAAATTCTGTAACGTTTAGGGAAGGTAGTTACATTCTGTAACGTTTAGGGAGGTAGTTGGTAGTGGAAGGTGTTTAACAATTCTCCAGAAAGCTGAGGGAGATTCTTGCCTCCTGAAGAGTGCGTTGGCCTGGCAGAGAAGGAGTGAACTACCCAAGTGGACCTGGACTCTCTCCTTAAGGCCCTGAAGGCTGGGACTTAAATATAAAACAACTCTGTTACTGTGACAGACAGCTCCTAAAACACTCTGGATACAAACACTACACACACGTCAACACAGGCGCCTAGTTTACGTTTCCTGTAAGTTATCATACCACTTTTTCAAAGAGGCTTGCACAGTAAGCATCAACCCATCTCCAAAAGGCCTCTTTTAAAATCCCAGCCGACCCACATCGCAGAATGGGCTTGTCGGTTTCCAAAACATGCAATCAGAAGGCCCCTGAAACCCGGTTCACGCTCTCCCGCCACCTCCCATCTCTGCTGGCTTTCAGCCTTCTGGGTACGTGACATCGCCTGCGTTCTGGACATCCCGGATACCTAAAAGTGAACGCTGGGTAGCTGCCTGTTTCATGGCCCCTGTAACTCATGTAACTGCGGCTTGAGATGGGTGCTGTGCAGCCGCTGTGGGCAAGGCAAAGGAGGGAAACACACACACGCGCACGTTGCACACACGTCGGACGCGACACACACACACATCGGCGAAACAGACAGTACAAACAGACAGGACATGCAGACCAAACACACAACGCTCAACCCCTCACGCTCAACCCCACTCACGCCTCAAACCCCGCTCACGCTCAACCGCCCTACGCTCACCCCCATCACGCTCACCCCTCATGCTAACAGAAATGTATGTATATGAAACATAAACATACGACGTAAATAATGTACACGTCTATCCGGACACATCAAAACAACTTACTGGAAAGCATGCCACACACACACACATCAACGTCGCGCACGACAGACACACACACACCACCGCACACAGACACACAACATGACACACAGCACCACACACACGCACACGCACACACACAAAGTTTTGAATATGCTAATGTTGGAGGAAACTAAACAGTTGTATCCCGTCTCAGTATTGACAGAACAATTACCAGGATTTGTGTGCAACACGTGCACTATTGTCCCCTGGCCAATGCTGTACTAGGTGTTTTTAATAAAAAATTTAATACTTTTGTGTTGCTGTAACTATCAAGCTTCCTCCAAAAATCCAAAACAAATCCTCCACAAATTTTTATCAATTGAATTATCTTTAGAATTCTAGTCAGAAAGTACGGTGATTGAAAATGTAATTATTTGTCTTACGCATGGACTTCAATGAGGAGAAGCTTTCAGTTCCAGTGAACCTTTATTTAACTAGGACAGTCAGTTTACAGAACACAATTATTATTTTACAATGACAGCCACTGGGGAACAGTGGGTTAACTGCTTGTTCAGTGGGCAGAACGATAGTTTTCAACTCTTGTCATGTCAAGGGATTCGTCTAGCAACCTTTCGGTTACTGACCCAACCTCTAACCACTACAGGCTTACCTTGCTGCCCTGTTTGTACT
>NW_019942645.1:315462-328126 GCF_002910315.2 Salvelinus sp. IW2-2015
GAAACTGTTTAAAGTAATGTTGATGTCAGCACAACGAAAGAACTGCAAAGAAGAGTAAATGTTGATGTCAGCACAACGAAAGAAACTGTAAAGTAATGGTTGATGTCAGCACAACGAAAGAAACTGTAAGTAAAGTTTGATGTCAGCACAACGAAAGAAACTGTAAGTAAAGTTGATGTCAGCACAACGAAAGAAACTGTAAAGTAAAGTTGATGTCAGCAAACGAAAGAAACTGTAAAGTAATGTTGATGTCAGCACAACGAAAGAAACTGTAAAGTAATGTTGATGTCAGCACAACGAAAGAAACTGTAAAGTAATGTTGATGTCAGCACAAACGAAAGTAAACAGGTAAAGTAATGTTGATGTCAGCACAACGAAAGAAACGGTAAAGTAATGTTGATGTCAGACACACGAAATAAACTGTAAAGTAAAGTTGATGTCAGCACAACGAAAGAAACTGTAAAGTAAAGTTGATGTCAGCCATCTTTTTTGTTTCTTCTTCCTTAGGGAAGAAAAATTACTTTATAATTGAAAAATAATGAAACATGATCAATTTAATAACATGAGCCTTTTGCCTGTCATAATATTGAGAAAAGACAACATACAGAAGTGACTACACGGACCTCCTTTCTAACCTCATGCTGAGAGAGTTAACACAACGAGTCCTATCGTAACGTCCGGCACGTTTTGGAATTCTAACCTCCTTTATTAAACAGACTGCTGGGTTGTATCATTGGATTCGTCTATTTCTTCTGCATCCGTAGATACCAACAGGAGTCTGTGTGATTAACCGTGGGCTAGGCTACACTAGTACATAAGATTCGTTAGAAGGTAAGGTATAATAAACTCACTAGTTGTGTCACAAACTCCACATAATCGTCACTGACAAGTTGGATGATAATTCCCAGTGAGCAAATTTTATGTACTTACCAGTATTCATAATAAATACTTTTTATCAGGTTTTTGCTTTGGCTGAGCTTTTTTAAAATGGACGTTTGTCAATTAACTCCTGGATGACACTGGTTTATGTCAAATAGTTTTGTGTTCTACTTGTAGCCCTGTGTCAGAGTCGTGTGTTAGGTGGCAGGGAGTCAGGAGAATCAAACTGTGTTCTACTTGTACCCTGTGTCAGAGTCGTGTGTATAGGTGGAGGGAGTCAGGAGAATCAAACTGTGTTCTACTTGTAGCCCTGTGTCAGAGTCGTTGTATAGGTGGCAGGGAAGTCAGGAGAATCAAACTGTGTTCTACTTGTAGCCCTGTGTCAGAGTCGTGTGTATAGGTGGCAGGGAAGTCAGGAGAATCAACTGTGTTCTACTTGTAGCCCTGTGTCAGAGTCGTGTGTATAGGTTGGCAGGGAAGTCAGGAGAATCAAACTGTGGTTCGTACTTTGTAGCCCTGTGTCAGAGTCGTGTGTATAGGTGGCAGGGAAGTCAGGAGAATCAAACTGTGTTCTACTTGTAGCCTGTGTCAGAGTCGTGTGTATAGGTGGCAGGGAAGTCAGGAGAATCAAACTGTGTTCTACTTGTAGCCCTGTGTCAGAGTCGTGTGTATAGGTGGCAGGGAAGTCAGGAGAATCAAACTGTTTCTACTTGTAGCCTCGTGGTCAGAGTCGTGTGTATAGGTGGCAGGAAGTCAGGAGCATCAAACTGTGTTCTACTTGTAGCCTGTGTCAGAGTCGTGTGTATAGGTGGCAGGGAAGTCAGGAGAATAAAACTGAATTAATGGAGTTGTTTAATAACAATAAACAAAACATACTCCAAAACTAAATATAACAATAACAAAGTGTGTACGAGGACCCGTTGAGCAAAATACAAACAACACAAAGCTGAATAATAAACAATCTCTGACAAAGACATGAGGGGAAACAGAGGGTTAAATTGACTCCCGGGTGGCGCAGTGGTCTAGGGCACTGCAATCGCAGTCCTAGCTGCGCCACCAGAGTCTCTGGGTTCGCGCCCAGCTCTTTCGCAGCCGGCCGACCGGGAGGTCCGTGGGGCGACGCACAATTGGCATAGCGTCGTCCGGGTTAGGGAGGTTTGGCCGTAGGGATATCCTTGTCTCAGTATGTAAAAAATATAAATAATAAAATGTATGCACTCTACTGTAAGTCGCTCTGGATAAGAGCGTCTGCTAAATGACTAAAATGTAAAATGTACACAACAGGTAAGAATGGGATTGAAACCAGGTGTGTAGGAAGACAAGACAAAACCAATGGAAAATGGATCAATGATGGCTAGAAGACCGGTGACGTCGACCGCCGAGCACCGCCCGAACAAGGAGAGGCTGACATCGCAGTGATGACACCTGGTTTTGTGCTGAAAAGAAAATGGTAAAACAGTTACTTATTTGTGAGACTAAATATAAAGGCTGGACGTGCAGATTAAAGAAAGTCAGATTAATGAAAGTCAGATTAATGAAAGTCAGATTAATGAAAGTCAGATTAAATGAAATCCGATTAATGAAAGTCCGATTAATGAAAGTCAGATTAATGAAAGTCAGATTATGAAAATCAGATTATGAGTCAGATTAATGAAATCAGATAATGAAGGTCAGATTAATGAAAATCAGATTAATGAAAGTCAGATTAATGAAAATCAGATTAATAGAAGTCAGATTAATGAAAATCAGATTAATGAAGGTCAGATTAATGAAAAGCCTATTTTTTGTTCAGGTTCAAGACTGATATGTTAAAGACGAAGAAAGTTTGTCATCTTGAAAGGGAGGTCACGTCAGGAAGATTAGAACGACAATGATAGTCTGTTTTATACGTGTGACTGTGTGGAAATAAGATTTCAAACTTCTGAGAAACGTTTGTGTGAAGTATGTGTATCAAATCAAATCAAAATCTAATGTTATTGGTCACATACACATGGTTGTAGATGTTAATGCTAGTGTAGCAAAATGCTTGTCAGTGTTATGGAGCTACGATTCCAAACCTCTAGGAGACGTTGTGTCACAGCAGAGAGCAGTCTCATCCAGAGCAACCTGTATGCATATGTTTTCCCTCACCGCGGCTGGGATGTGTAATGGTCTAACTTACAGAAGATCTTAGTAATCTTTTCCGGGAGCCTTATGACCACAGGGAAAAATAGTGTAGCGACACGTGTGTATTGCATGATTCTGAGAAATATTCACAGAGTCACTGTGTTGAAAATGTTCTTATCAATGGGCAAGTTTGTTCGTTTTTTTGTGATGTTTTGGAATCTGTTTTTATGGATCTCTGCTAGTTTAGACCAGCTGAAACCTGGACACAGACGGAGGCCTACTGCTTTTAGACTACTGTTGGTAGTAGGAGGTAGTTACATTCTGTAACGTTTAGGAAGGTAGTTACATTCTGTAACGTTTAGGGAGGTAGTTACATTCTTGTAATGTTTAGGGAGGTAGTTCATTCTGTAATGTTTAGGGAGGTAGTTACCATTCTGTAATATTTAGGGAGGTAGTTGGTAGTAGGTAGGTAGTTACATTCTGTAACGTTAGGGTAGTTTTTGTTGTTTAGGGAGGTAGTTACATTCTGTAATGTTTAGGGAGGTAGTTACATTATGTAATGTTATAGGAGGTAGTTACATTATGTAATGTTTAGGGAGGTAGTTACATTCTGTCGTTTAGGGAGGTAGTTACATTTAGGGAGGTAGTTGGTAGTAGGAGTGTTCATTCTGTAAGTTTAGGGGGTAGTTACATTCTGTTACATTTAGGAAGAGTTTGTTAGTAGGAGGTAGTTAATTTAGGCAGTGGCGTGCCGTGGGCCTGGGCCTGGGCCTTCAGTGAGGTACTACACAGTCCACCCGAATTAATCCACCTCTTATTATATCTTTGATGTCATGGTCTAGAACTATCATTAGACAGAAACAGCAGATACGGTACTAGCAGTTGCGTACTTGAAAATTGACATTGCATATTTGACTTGGTTTACACCTTAAAAACAAATGACACGATCAATGAGTCTTTTCAATCTTCTTCACCTTTTCATTGTGCAGCTCCGTTGCCCTGCGCGCTTGTTTTTTGAGCTGTAGATCCACTCCGGTGTCCCCAAAAGTTTTCAAAAGCACAATTGCTTGTAAGTGCCCAGCCGTACTTTGGCGTCTCGTTGCTGCCTTGGTTAGACACCTCAAGTTTGCAAAGCCAGTGTGGCTCCAAACACCAAATCGATCACTTGCAAATAATAGGCATTCCCAGCAGTACAGTTTGCAGTGCTTCTCGGAGCCTGTGAGCCATTGACAGCGCTCGTAGTTGAAACTTTGAAAGTGGCTTTCCCGCCTGTGACAGGCTTTGTGGCGTCGGGCGCACTCTCCTTACAATGTCTAACTTTCTTTGAAAAGTTCGTCTTGAGATGGCGTTATAATTATATCCTCGACCAAATCGATATCTTCTCCTCCTTCCGCCATTGTGGGTTGAAAAAACAGCTTACGCGAATTAATTCGTTTATCATTCAGTTTCCTAGATCTGCATAGACCTGCCCATGGACTGCCTCTCAATATTGGTAATCCAATCAAAAGACGTGCACGCAACGCCTGCTAGTGCTCTGGTGTAACACTGGAGCCAGCTAGCAGGCGTACAATAGCCAACTCTAAAGCTGATTGGTTGACACTAAATTTTAATTTCCATTCAAGCTACAAGCGCCGCACTGTTGATTCTGAAGGCCTGAGGGCAGATTTTAGACCCCTGGCAACACATGATGGCTGAATTGATTGGATAAAAGATCTAACATAAAGACCAGCCCTCCAAATCTCAACCTGGGGCTGGAAGCAGTGCAACCAAGAGGAAAGCTATGAAATGAAGAGTACAACTCTTACTCTGGGGATATTTAATACATATTTGTGGGAAAATATATTTTAAAAAATAAATTATATTCTGATGAGTTTTAGGCCAGCAGAGAAGGCCTTGCAGGCCCTGACGGCCCCACTGCATTGTACTGCTGATATCTAACACAGCCATGTTGGTGATGATGATGGTGATGATGATGATGATGGTGGTGATGATGTTGATGATGGTGGTGATGATGATGTTGATGATGGTGGTGATGATGATGATGGTGGTGATGATGATGTTGATGATGGTGGTGGTGATGGTGGTGGTGATGATGGTGGTAATGATGATGATGTTGATGGTAGTGGTGATGATGATTGCGATGATGATGGTGACGGTTGGAAAAATCGAGCAATCATAAGTCATGAAATGGTGGTCAATCATCGTGGAAATGTCCTGCACATTTGTACAGTTGACGGGACAATGACATACACGGTCTGAAATCCCACGCTATAGGCAAGGTGCACTTTGACTGTAACTGTGGTCACGTGTTGTCTATTTTTCCATCCAGGATGTGACTGTTTGTATTTGATGGTTATACACTGACCTCTTCAGAGCAGTAAGTACAGTTTGAGCTTATCTATATACAGATGTTGTTCTTCTGGACAATAGTTAGAGAGTACTGCTTGGTTTTCGTATTGATCAAGGATCCCGATTYGCCGCTGCAAAAGKATCAGCTACTCTTCCTGGAGTCCACAGGAAACATGWCATCATACATAGWACAMAACATWATTAGTCAAGGACTGAAATAAATCAGTTTAAAACGTCACACATAGCTTACATATRAGTARATACACACAATATCTAGGATTAATACATAGTACAATGCAAATTACAATACAAGATATATGAAATGGCTGTGTCTCTTCACTGTAACGACCCCACATTTCCCCATCACAAGCACTTTTCAGAACTAAAGTACGGATAGGTACCATCAAGTACCAGGGAAACCCATTAAACTTTCGTTCTCCGCGTCAGTTAATAAAATGGTTGACACTGGCCACGCTCCAGCTTGGTGCTCCGACCGCGAAGAGGAAAACCCTGACGGGTGCACTCGCTCCAGCCGAGGACTCCGAGAAGCGTTTACACGMCGGCTTCTGAGAAAACCACCTGGGACTTCCCACATCGCAACAGATGGGCGAGCAAACCCAACCTTGCTCCCYGTTAGGGACYGAACYGTGCCCTGAGGAGCCAACAATAACCCCAGGTTCAGCATCTGTTAGCAGAATGTCTCCTTTCCACTTATACAGAGTTCATATAAGGCTTTTGACTTCACTAGGAGATATAAGGAATAAGTGAAGTCACAGTGATTTCATAGACATGTTAGTGAATATGGTTATATATGGGAATATTAATATATATGAATATATTAACCTTGATGTTAATCTAAGCTGCTATAATCACTTTGGATCCCTGGTATTGACAATGTGACAGCTTCCTGTGACAGCTTCCTGTAACTGTAGGTGGCAAGAATCAGACTCCTCTTGGATACTGTCCTAACTTTACTTTCACAGTTTAGTTTTTTAAAGCATTTGCACCTGAGCAACGTTTGTATCGGTCTTGTATCGGTATCGGTCGTTTGTATTCCTGTTTATTCAGCATCTATCATTTAACATGATAAAATCCCTTGCCATGGGTTCTAGCTCTTGTCCTGATCTAGTCCTTGAAGATTTGACTCACTGCGATTTCAACATGTGCTCCATCCATTCTGCCCCAGATTGGCAGCACTGTTTTTTCCTGTCCTTYCAGTAGTTTACAGACCCAGGGACCTGCCAGCTCTGCGGCAATTCCTTGACAGAAGTCTAACTCCCTCTGCTGGATACTTTTAGTACACGCAGATAGTGACAAGACATCGTGGTATTCCAGATGAGAGAGTCTACTGCCAGCCTACCTGTGTGGGTGGATCCTTTATCAATTAGTTGACATGCGTAACAATAAGGAAATCAAAGGTGAAAGTAAAGTTTCACATCTGCCATTTCAGCGCACAAAAGGGACATCGGATTCAATACATAACTAGATTGGATAGATAGATTTATCCAGCGTTAACCTAAATTCAGAGGTAAGTTAAATGAGCGGAGGAAACAGTGCGTTCACTCTAGGACTATAACGTTATATTTATATGGATGTCCTCTGAATAGGTTCCATTGCATCGTGTTTGCGTGTGAGACATCGAATTCTGCGCCTCTAGTTGTGTTCAAGTTCGGGAGAAAAAAACCATATCACAGTAAGTCGTGGTTTACTTAAATAACTCTATGATTTCTCCAAAACACTTAATTGTACCGTAGCCAGTGATGTAGTTGTAAATCGTGAGGTGCCAGAACAAAAAGTTAGGGTGAGAGGGGGGTGGGGGAATTTCCGAGGTACCAGAACACAAAGTGAGGGTGATAGGGGAGTGACCTGGGGAGATTTGAGGTCTCTGAACGCATTAAAAAGAAGAAAAAAAAACGTTTATAATAAACATTGCATGCATATCATRGCATTTGCGTAGTGGCATAGAGCAGTAGAGGAGAGACACTGAAGATGCATATATGGGGAACATTTATAGTAGCCTAGGATCTGGGGAAAATCTGGCCTTTTATAAACACATTTCATGAAAATTCTACTCTTTTTACATGACTGGAGACTATGGCAAATCTTGTTTAATACCGCACAAGTGATCGAAATGGCAGGCTACTTTGACACTGACAAAACTGAGAATCTGACATCAATAAAAACGACCTGTCTTGAATCCATTAATATCCTAGGCCTAGGCGTGTGGAACACATATTGTAGCTACAATATGAGGAGGAAATTATAGTCCTGAACATGTTTTCTGGTCAAACCCCACCTCAAATTTGATTTTGCCAACGAGTAGGCTAGATGTATGTTGTTGCATAAATAAGACTTTTTTTCACAGATCCTGTTTTTGCATATGTAACAGTTTAACTTTAGTCCGTCCCCTCGCCCCGACCCGAGCGCGAACCAGGGACCTTCTGCACACATCAACAACAGTCACCCACGAAGCATCGTTACCCATCGCTCCACAAAAGCCACTACTTCAAGGTCTCCGTTTGAAAGGCTATTTAGCGCGCACCACCGCTAACTAGCTAGCATTTCACATCCGTTACACATACTACAGTGTCCTGCCAGACACTCAGCTGTCAATCGGAAATATAGCCTGGACACAAACAATAATAATAAGTACCTTATTACAAGTTCAACATACTTTTTTTAAAACCAAGTGCTATTGTGGATTATGTGATGTCTAGCTACAGATAGATGTCATAATTTGACCAGCTTCTCACAACAGGAAAATAATCCCGCAGCAACAGGAAATGTGAATTATTATGGTCATTTRTGTAGGAGCTGATACATTTTTTGTTAGGATAAATCAAGTCTGACATTTTTAAAGTGGAAATTACAAACTTTAGAAGCCTTTTTAAAACTRGAATACACTTCAATTTGCATTTGTTGCTGCCCAGGAAATGTATCTTCGACAACAGAGTGATCAAATTAACATAGTACACCTGTATCTTGTATCCTCCCTCTAGAATAGATAGACTAGACTAAAATGTCTAGACCACAAAGACTACGCTGAGCGTCCCGTATCACAGCCCTCAATCATGAGTTCCTCACAGGAAACAGAGGAAGATGAGGGTGGTGTGGAAAGCAGGTAAGCCCCTACATGCTTTTTCAATTGTAATTTTATCAGCATACCCGTTGTAAATTAAGGCAAATTGAATTGATGATGGCTTACTGGCATGTCACAGCTTCATTCATATCTAGTAATATTTTAACAGGAATATTAAATAAAACATGAATGTACGTTTAACATAATGAAAAATACATCTTATGTTTCACAGTTGCAGTAAATAGTAATATTGCAATAATAAGTCATTAACAGTTTATAAACTAGACCTATATACGGTACCAGTCAAAAGTTTCACAACACCTACTCATTCAAGGTTTTTTCTTTATTTTTACTATTTTCTACATTGTAGAATAATAGTGAAGACATCAACACTATGTAAATAACCCATATAGAATCATGTAGCAACCAAAACAGTGTTAAACAAATCAAAATATGTTTTATTATATTATTTTATCATGTATATTTTAAAATATGCTGCACCAGATGACCTGGCCTCTACAATCACCTGACCTCAACCCAACTGAGATGGTTTGGGATGAGTTGGACTGCAGAGTGAAGGAAAAGCTGCTCAGCATATGTGGGAACTCCTTCAAGGCTGTTGGAAAAGCATTTCAGGTGAAGCTGGTTGAGAGAATGCCAAGCTGTGCAAAGCTGTCATCAAGGCAAAGGGTGGCTACTTTGAAGAATCTCAAATATAAAATATATTTTGATTTGTTTAACAATTTTTTGGTTGCTACATGATTCCATGTGTGTTATTTCATAGTTTTGATTTCTTCACTGTTATTCCACAATGTAGAAAATAGTAAAAATAAAGAAAAACCCTTGAATGAGTAGGTGTGTCCAAACTTRTGACCTGTACTGTACATTATAAACCTTTCAGAAATTATTGTAAACCTTAAAGGGAAACTTCACCTAAAAACTATATTTTTCTATTTGTTTCATTAGTCCATTGTTGATATACACCCAAAATGTTTTGCACGTCAGCAATCAAGTTTTCAAGATATWTAACTTTCAAGATMGTGTAGCAGACGGACATTTGTTTTGTCTTGTCCTGTCCCYTGTATATATAGTTTTCTTCGTATATATTTAATATATTTTTCATATTTTTTAATCTCAATTTCCATCTACGGACTGAACATACTCTCCTGCAACCCGCCTCTAACCTCAATGTGGTACGGATCTGCTATTTTTTATACTTTAGAACCGGAACCCCCAACAGAAGCTAGCCAGCTTACTAGCTAGTAGCCAGTTAGCCACTGTAGCGGTCATCACCGTTAACCCAGACATCAGCCAGCCTCAGCCCGGCCAATTCCTGCCATCTGCACAGCGCGTTATCAACCCAACAGACGCATATCGGATTGCTCTTTCTCCTACCCACATCTCCCGATTCCTACCGCAGCTTCTGAACGTTATCACCGGATCATCGCAGCTAGCTAGCTGCTATCCGAGTGGCTACTCCTGGCTAACCGTCTGCTGTCCCGAAGCAAGCAGTTAGCCTGAGCTAGCCCTCCGAGCTAGGCCCATCTCCCGGCTATCCGAAGAGATCCATCAGACAATTCCTGGTCTTCGTACCTCTTTGGCACATGGCCGGCCCTTTTCTGCCCGACACAGAGCCCACGCCGATCCATCACCGTCCCACACAACTCCAGGTCCCACTGTCGTGCAGACGTAACATCCGATCGCGTGTCCTTCGCACAGGCCCATCTCTGCTCAACGTCCCCCGCAGGCCACTGCTAGCCCCTGCTAGCCCGGCCCGCTAGCTGTCTGATTCGCCTGTGTCTCCAGCTTGCCTAGCTACTCACTGGACCCTATGATCACTAGGCTATACATACCTCTCCTAATGCCAATATGCCTTGTCTATTGCTGTTTGGTGACTTGATATGTCTTATTTCACTGTAGACCTCCAGCCCTGCTCAATATGCCTAAGCTACCCCTTTGTTCCACCCCCCCAACATGTGGTGACCTCACCCCTACGCTTAAATGGTGCCTCTAGAGACACAACCTCTCTCATCGTCACTCAATCCCTAGGTTTACCGACCCTGTACTCACATCCTACATACCTTCTCTCTACACTATGCCTTGAATCTATTATTCCGTCCCAGAAACCTGCTCCTTTTACTCTTTGTTCCGAACGCCACTAGACAACCCAATTCTTATTACCTCATCACCCATACTCTTACCCCTACTCCTCCTCTGTTCCTCTGTGCATGTAGAGGTTAACCCAGGCCCCTGCAGCCCCAGCATCACTCCCATTCCCCACGCACTCTCATTGTTGACTTCTGTAACCGGTCAAAGCCTTGGTTATGTATGTTAGCATTAGAACTCCTCCCCTAAATCATTTTATTCACTGCATTAGCAACCCACTCCACTCCTGCCTACCCACCCCACGCCGCATGTCCTACCGCCGTGTCTGAATTTCCCTGCTTAGGAAGCGCCACCAAAAATCCTAAATTTCCCATCCGAACTATAAAATTTCCGACAAGATAGAACTGCCAAGGGCGGAGTTTGCAATCTACCTCAGCAGATACCTGCCCAGAGTTCTTGCCGCATCCTAATCCAGGTCTGTGCGCCAAACACATTTGGAACTTCATACCTCTTTACAATCCACCTTCTCCAGACAACAAGTCTCTCACGTGCCCTCCGGTTATAGAGAGCCCCCCGTCAGCCCCCTCAGCTGTCCCTGACACACCCAGCATACGTGAACTGATTCTGCCCGCCCATCATTCTTCAGAGTTGTCACTCGTTAGGTGGACCTACAACTAGGGACATAGCTCAACACCCTACGCGCTGCTCCTCCAAGCAATCTAAACTAGATCCGCCCTCCCAAGCTCTCCAACGCTCCCAAATTATCCAAGGATAGCCTACCAGGTATCACCCGTAACATCCGACTCACTCCCGCCCTACGCCACTTAAAATGAGAAACTTGTTCTCAACTGGCCTACCCGATTTAAATAAAGGTGAAACTAAATAAAAATTAAAACCCTATCAAAAATACACAACCATATGAGCGATTTGCATCAGGATGCAACATGCATTATACGGCTGTATTCTCATATTCATCTGAAATATTCATATACTTCAACTGATGCTGATACGCCAAACACCCATATTTGGGACTTATACTCAACAATGGACTCAATGCACAACCACACAACATCGAAAGATACGTTTTCCAGTCCTCACTCTTCCTTAACATGTTGGATGTTTACCCCAAACCTACCACATTATTCGACTTGTACCCCTGACACGAAACATGATCCTTGCCTTCTCATCCTAATTTTATTTACCAACTGACTTGTGGCACCACCCAGATTCACGGTTTTTCATTGATGCAATTTATATTACAGCCCCGATCTGTGCAGTCGCAGCATCTCAGCACCCAGCTATCTGTCCATGAAAGAGTGACCATTAATGGGTCGGCCCATTAATTTCAGAGATGGAGTTTTGATGGAGCGTTTAGGTGAGTTTAAACATTTTGCACAAGGAAAGTGGAATAGAAAGGTCTGAATACTGGTTTAGTTTCAACTGAAATGCGAAAACAGGAAGATTTGTTCAATAGAATTCTTTACCTCTCAATACAAAGGCTGGTAGGAGGGCATCATTGCTATGTTCACAGTTGCAGTCATAATAATATTGTTATCATAATGTCTGCGCCACTCACATAAAGTCTGATTGGTGGAGTGCTGCAGAGATGGTTGTCCTTCTGGAAGGTTCTCCCACATCTCCACAAGGAACTCTGAGAGCTCTGTCAGAGTGACCGTCGGGTTCTTGTTCACCTCACGACCAAGGCCCTTCTCTCCCAATTGCTCAATTTGGCGGGGCCAGCTCTAGGAAGAGTCTGGTGTTCCAAACTTCTTCCATTAAGATGATGGAGGCCACTGTTTTTTGGGGACCTTCAATTCTGCAGAAATGTTTTGGTAACCCTCTAGACTGTGCTCGACACAATCCTGTCCTGAGCTCTACAGACAATTCCTTCAACCTCATGGTTGGTTTTGCTCTGACATCACACTGTCAACTGAGGGACTTATATAGACAGGTGTGTGCCTTTCCAAATCATGTCCAATCAATTGAATTACCACAGTGGACTCCAATCAAGTTCTAGAAACATCAAGGATGATCATGGAAAAAGGATACGTTACCTGAGCTCAATTCGAGTCTCATAGCAAAGGGTCTGAAATACTTATGTAAATGTGATATTTCAGTTTTATTTTTTATATATTGCTAAATTCT
>NW_019942645.1:328151-336873 GCF_002910315.2 Salvelinus sp. IW2-2015
CACGCACTACGCCTGCTAGCTGGCTCCTGGTGTAACACTGGAGGCCAGCTAGCAGGCGTACAATAGCCAGACGCTAAAAGCTGATGGTTGACACTAAATTTTAATTTCCATTCACCTATAAGCTTACAAGCCCCGCACGGTTGATATCTGAAGGCCTGAGGGCAGGATTTTAGGACCCCTGCAAAACACATCGATGGTCTGAATATGATTGGATTAAAAGATCAACATAACAGACCAGCCCTCCAAATCTCAACTGGGAGCTGGAAGCAGTGCAACCAAGAGGAAAAGCGATGAAATGAAGGTACAACTCTTACCTGGGAATAATTTAAATAATATTTGTGGGAAAATAGATTTTAAAAAAATAAATTATATCTCTGATGATGTTTAGGCCAGCAGAGAAAGGCCTGAGGCCCTGACGGCCCACCACTGCAAAATTTAGGGACGGCCTAGTTGTAGTTAGGAGTAGTTACATGCTGTAACGTTTAGGAGGTAGTTACATTCTGTAACGGTTAGGGAGGTAAGTTGGTAGTTAGGAGGTAGTTACATTCCTGTAACGTTTAGGAGGTATTACATTCTGTAACGTTTAGGGAGGTAGTTGGTAGTTAGGAGGTAGTACATTCGTGTAACGTTTATGGAGGATAGTTACATTCTGTAAACGTTTAGGGAGTAGTTACCAGTCTGTAACGTTAGTAAGGGCCAGGTTAACAGTCTACTGATCGTCGCAACGTTTGGGGAGGTAGTTGTTAGTAGGAGGGTCAGTTACAGTCTGTAACGTTTATGGAGGTGAGTTGTTAGTTAGGGAGGTAGTTTACATTCTGTAGAGGCGGGCTCTTAACGTCTGGAGGTAGTTGGTTAGTAGGAGGTAGTTACAATTCTGTAACGTAGGTGTTGTTAGAGGAGGTAGTTACATTCTGGTAACGAGGGGTTTTAGTGGAGTGTTTCTTACGTTGAGTAGTAGTGAGGTAGACATGAACGTGGGGGGTACATTGTATTACGAGGTAGCGAGTAGTGTACATTCTCCAGAAAGCTGAGGAGATTCTTGCCTCGCTGAAGAGTGGCGTTGGCTGGAGAGAAGGAGTGACGTACCCAAAAGTGGAACCTGGACTCTTCTCCTTAAGGCCCTGAAGGCTGGACTAATAAAGACCAACTCGTGTATTGGACAGGACACTCTAAAACACTCTGGACTCATATAACATACAACACACGTCAACAAGCGCCTAGGTTTTACGTTTCCTGTAAGTTTATCATACCACTTTTCAAAAGAGCTTGCACAGTCACATCACCCATCTCCAAAGCCTCTTTAAAATCCCCAGCCCGACCCACAGAGAATGGCTTGCTCTGGTTTTTCCAAAACACAATCAGAAGTGCCCCTGAAACCCGGTTCACGCTCTCGCCGCCACCCTCCATCGTTCTGCTGGCTTTCAGCCCTTCTGGTACGTGACATCGCCTGCCGTTCTGGACTCCCGGATACCTAAAAGTGAACGCTGGGTAGCTGCCTGTTTCATGGCCCCTGTAACTCTGTACTGCGGCTGAGATGGGTGCTGTGCAGCGCTGTGGCAGAGCGCAAAGGAGGGAAAAACACACACGGCACGTTGCACACACGTCGGACGCACACACACACACATCGCGAACGACAGACAGACAAACAGACAGGACATGCAGACAACACACCAACGCTCAACCCCCTCACGCTCAACCCCACTCACGCTGCAAAACCCCCTTCACGTCACCCCTACGCTCAACCCCCTCACGGCTCACCCCCCTCATGCTAACAGAAATGTATGTATATGAAACTAAACATTACAGACGTAAATACAATGTACACGGTCTATCCGGACACATCAAAACAACTTACTTTGAGAAAGCATGCCACACACACACACACACGCGCGCCACGACAGGACACACACACACCACCGGCACACAGGACACACACATGCACACACAGCACCACCACGCAACACGCACACACACAAAGTCTTTGAATATGCTAATGTGTGGAGGAACATAAACAGGTGTATTCCGCGGTCATCAGTATTGACAGAGACAATTACCAGGATTTGTGTGCAACACCGTGCACTATTGTCCCCGTGGCCAATGCTGTACTAGGTTTTTTAAAAAATAATTTATACTTTTGTGTTGCTGTAACTAATAAGTCTCCAAAAAAAAAAAAATCCTCCACAAATTTTATTCAAATTGAATTATCTTTAGAATCTTAGTCATGAAGTACGGTGATTGAAATGTACATATTGTCTTACCATGGATTCATGAGGAGAAGCTTTCAGTTCCAAGTTGAACCTTTATTTAACTACGACAGGTCAGTTAAGAACAAATTATTATTTACAATGACAGCCTACTGGGGAAACAGTGGGTTAACTGCCTTGTTCAGTGGCAGAACGATAGGTTTTCAACACTTGTCAGCTCAAGGGATTCGGTCTAGCAAACCTTTCGGTTACTGACCAAAGCTCATAACCACTAGGCTACCTTGCTGCCCCTGTTTGTACTGCTGATTAATTAAACACAAGCCATAGCTTGTGATGATGATGGTGATTGATGATGATGATGGTGGTGATGCAATGTTGATGATGGTGTTGATGATGCATGTTGATGATCGGTGGTGATGATGATGATGGTGGTGATGATGATGTTGTGATGTGGTGGTGATGGTGTGGTGATGATGGTGGTAATGATGTGAGTTTGAATGGTTAGTCGGTGTTGATGATTGCGAGATGATGTACCGGTTGGAAAAATCGAGCAATCAATAAGTCATAAATGTGTGGGTCAATCATTCGTGGAAATGTCACCGCAACATTTGGGTACAGTTGACGGACAATGAACATACACGGTCTCTGAATCCCACGCTATAGGCAAGGTGCACCTTTGGACTGTAACTGTGGGTCACGTGTTGTCTATTTTTCCATCCAGGATGTGACTGTTTGTATTTGATGGTTAATACACTGACCTCTTCAGAGCAGTAAGTCAGTTTGAGCTTATCTTATATACAAGATGCCCCGAAGTATGTTCTCAGTGTTCTGTTCTGACGCCGATGGCGAATGATTCATGGACATATTTAGTACTGCTGTTTTCGTTTGATCAAGATCCCGATTAGCGCTGCAAAAGAATCAGCTTACCTCCTGGAGTCCACAGGAAACAGTCATCAACGATAGAACATGAAATAATTAGTCAAAGGACTGAAATAAATCAGTTTAAAACGTCACACATAGCTTACATATCAGTATATACACACAATATCTAGGATTAATACTACATAGTTACACATGCAAATTACCAATACATGATATATGAAATAGCTGTGTCTCTTCACTGTACGACCCCACATTTCCCATCATAAGCAGCTTTTCAGAACTAAAGTACAGGCAGGTACCATCAAGTACGCAGGGAAACCCGTTTAAACTTTCGTTCTCCACGTCAGTTAATAAAAATGGTGACCACTGGCCACGCTCCAGCTTGGTGCTCCGACCCGCGAGAGGAAAACCCGACGGGTGCACCTCGCTCCAGCCGAGGACTCCGAGAAGCGGTTTACACGCGGCTTTCTGAGAGAAAACCACCTGGGACTTCCCACATAAAAAAGAACAAAAAAAACAAAGGAAACAAAAACAGATGGGCGAGCAAACCCAACCTTGCTCCCGGTTAGGACAAACGGTGCCCTGAGGAGCCACAATAACCCCAGGTTCAGCATCTGTTAGCAGAATGTCTCCTTTCCACTTATAATCAGAGTTTCATATAAGCTTTGACTTCACTAGGAGATTATAAAGGAGATAAGTGAAGTCACAGTGATTTCATATAGACATGTTAGTGGAATAGGTTATATATGGGAATATTAATATATATGAATAATATAACCTGAATGTTAATCTAAGCTGCTATAAATCAACTTTGGATCCCTTGGTATTGACATGTGACAGCTTCGGACAAGCTCCTGTAACTGTAGGTGGCAAGAATGCAGACTCCTCTTGGATACTGTCCTAACGTTTACTTTCACAGTTTAGTTTTTTTAAAGCATTTGCACCTGAGCAACGTTGTGTATCGTCTTGTTATCGGTATCGGTACGTTTGTATTCCCTGTTATTCAGCATCTATCATTTAACATGATAAAATCCCTTGCCAGTGGTTTCTACGCTCTTTCCTGATCTAGTCCTTGAAGAATTGAACTCACTGGATTCAACATGTGCTCCATCCATTCTGCCCCAGATTGGCAGCACTTTTTTCCGTCCTTACAGTAGTTTACAGACCCAGGGACCTGCCAGCTCTGCGGCAATTCCTTGACAGAAGTCTACTCCCTCTGCTGGAATAACTTTGCAGCACACGAGATAGTGACAATTCATTCGTTGTATTGCCAGATGAGAGTCTACTGTCACGCTACCTGTGTGGGTGGATCCTTTTCAATGAGTTGACATGCGTAACAATTAAGGGAAATCAAAGGTGAAGTAAAGTTTCACATCTGCCATTTCAAGCGCACAAAAGGACATCGATTCAATACATAACTTGAATTAAGTACATTAAAACTAGATTTTATCCTGCGTTAACCTAAATTCAAGAGTAAGTTTAAATGAGCGGAGGAACAGTGGCGTTCAACCTAGGACTATAACGTTTATATTATATGGATTTCCTCTGAACATGCCGCTTGCATCGTGTTTGCGGTGTTGAGAATTCGAATTCTTGCGCCTCTAGTTGTGTGTTTCAAGTTCGGAAAAAAAAAACATCAACAGTAAGTCCGTGGCCTTACTTAAATAAATCCATGATTTTCTCCAAAAACACTTAATTGTTACCGTAGCCAGTGATGTAGTTGTAATGTGAGTGCCAGAACAAAAAGTTAGGGTGAGAGGGGGTGGGGGAAACATGTTCCGAGGTACCAGAACACGAAGTGAGTTCTGGGTAATAGAGGAGTGACCTGGGGAGTATTGAGGTCTCTGAACGCGAGAAAAAGAAAAAAAAACTTTTATAATCCATTGCATGCATATCATCGCATTGCGTAGTGGCAATAGAGCCAGTAGAGAGAGACATCTGAAGATCGCATATATGGAGGAACATTTATAGTAGCCTGGGATCTGGGAAAATCTGGCCTTTTTTATAAACACATTTCATGAAATTCTACTCTTTTTACATGACTGGAGACTATGGCAAATCTTGTTTAATACCGCACAAGTGATCGAAAAATGGCAGGCTACTTTGACACTGACAAAACTGAGAATCTGACATCAATAAAAACGACCTGTCTGAATCTTAATATCCTGCCTAGGCGTGTGGAGACACATATTGTAGGCTACAATATGAGGAGGAAATATAGTCCTGAACATGTTTTCGGTCAAACCCACCTCAAATTTGATTTTGCCAACGAGTAGGCTAGATGTATGTTGTGCATAAATAAGAGCTTTTTTCACAGATCCGTTTTTGCATATTGTAACAGTTTAACTTTAGTCCGTCCCCTCGCCCCGACCCGAGCGCGAATCCAGGGACCTTCTGCACACATCAACAACAGTCACCCACGAAGCATCGTTACCCATCGCTCCACAAAAGCCCACTTACTTCAAGGTCTCCGTTTGAGAACTATTTAGCGCGCCACCACCGCTAACTAGCTAGCCAGTTCACATCCGTTACACATACTACAGTGTCCTGCCAGACACTCAGCTGTGCAATCGGAAATATAGCCTGGACACAAACAATAATAATAACGTACCTTATTTACAAGTTCAACATACTTTTTTTAAACCAAGTTGCTATTGTGGATTATGTGATGTCTAGCTACAGATAGATGTCATAATTTGACCAGCTTTCACAACAGGAAAATAACCGCAGCAACAGGAAATGTGAATTATTATGGTCATTTTTGTAGGAGCTGATACATTTTTGTTAGGATAAATCAAGTCTGACATTTTTAAAGTGGAAATTACAAACTTTAGAAGCCTTTTTAAAACTGAATACACTTCAATTTGCATTTGTTGCTGCCCAGGAAATGTATCTTCGACAACAGAGTGATCAAATTAACATAGTACACCTGTATCTTGTATCCTCCCTCTAGAATAGATAGACTAGACTAAAATGTCTAGACCACAAAGACTACGCTGAGCGTCCCGTATCACAGCCCTCAATCATGAGTTCCTCACAGGAAACAGAGGAAGATGAGGGTGGTGTGAAAGCAGGTAAGCCCTACATGCTTTTTCAATTGTAATTTTATCAGCATACCCGTTGTACATTAAGGCAAATGAATTGATGTGGCTTACTGGCGTGTCACAGCTTCATTCATATCTAGTAATATTTTAACAGGAATATTAAATAAAACATGAATGTACGTTTAACATAATGAAAAATACATTCTATGTTTCACAGTTGCAGTAAATAGTAATATTGCAATAATAATGATTAACAGTTTATAAACTAGACTATTACGGTACCAGTCAAAAGTTTCACAACACCTACTCATCAAGGTTTTTTCTTTTTTTACTATTTTCTACATTGTAGAATAATAGTGAAGCATCAACACTATGTAAATAACCCACATAGAATCATGTAGTAACCAAAATAGTGTTAAACAAATCAAAATATGTTTTATTATATTATTTTATCATGATATTTTAAAATATGCTCACCAGATGACCTGGCTTCCACAATCACCTGACCTCAACCCATTGAGATGGTTTGATGAGTTGGACTGCAGAGTGAAGGAAAAGCTGCTCAGCATATGTGGGAACTCCTTCAAGGCTGTTGGAAAAGCATTTCAGGTGAAGCTGGTTGAGAGAATGCCAAGCTGTGCAAAGCTGTCATCAAGGCAAAGGGTGGCTACTTTGAAGAATCTCAAATATAAAATATATTGATTTGTTTAACAATTTTTTGGTTGCTACATGATTCCATGTGTGTTATTTCATAGTTTTGATTTCTTCACTGTTATCCACAATGTAGAAAATAGTAAAAATAAAGAAAAAACCCTTGAATGAGTAGGTGTGTCAAACTTCTGACCTGTACTGTACATTATAAACTTTCAGAAATGATTGTAAACCTTAAAGGGAAACTTCACCTAAAAACTATATTTTCTATTTGTTTCATTAGTCCATTGTTGATATACACCCAAAATTTTTTGCACGTCAGCAATCAAGTTTTCAAGATATTAACTTTCAAGATGTGTAGCAGACGGACATTTGTTTTGTCTTGTCCTGTCCCGTGTATATATAGTTTCTTCGTATATATTTAATAATTTTTCATATTTTTTAATCTCAATTTCCATCTACGGACTGAACATACTCTCCTGCAACCCGCCTCACTCAATGTGGTACGGATCTGCTATTTTTTATACTTTAGAACCGGAACCCCCAACAGAAGCTAGCCAGCTTACTAGCTAGTAGTCAGTTAGCCACTGCTAGCGGTCACACCGTTAACTCAGACATCAGCCAGCCTCAGCCCGGCCAATTCCTGCCAGTCTGCACAGCGCGATATCAACCCAGAGCATATCGGATTGCTCTTTCTCTACCACATCTCCGATTCCTACCGCAAGCTCTGAACCTTTCACCGGATCATCGCAGCTAGCTAGCTGCTATCCGAGTGGCTACTCCTGGCTAACGTCTCTGTCCCGAAGCAAGCACCAGTCAGCCTGGAGCTAGCCTCGAGCTAGGCCCATCTCCCGGCTATCCGAAGAGATCCATCAGACAATTCCTGGTCTTCGATACCTCTTTTGGCAATTGGCCTGGACCCTTTTCTGCCGACACAGAGCCACCCGATCCATCACGACTGTCTGCCGACGTAACCGTCCGAGGGGTGTTTCAAAGGCTTTCTGCTGCAACGTCCCCCGCAGGCCCATCTGCTAGCCTGCTAGCCCCGGGCCGCTAGCTGTCTGATTCGCCGTGTCTCCATCTTGCCTAGCTACTCACTGGACCCTATGATCACTAGGCTACACATGCCTCTCCTAATGCCAATATGCCTTGTCTATTGCTGTTTTTTTGTAGTGATTATTGTCTTATTTTCACTGTAGAGCCTCCAGCCCTGCTCAATATGCCTTAGCTAGCCCTTTTGTTCCACCCCCAAACATGCATGTGACGTGACCTCACCTAGCTTAAATGGTGCCTCTAGAGACACAACCTCTCTCATCGTCACTCAATGCCTAGGTTTACCGACACTGTACTCACATCCTACCATACCCGTTCTCTGTACACTATGCCTTGAATCTATTATTCCGCTCCCAGAAACCTGCTCCTTTTACTCTTTGTTCCGAACGCACTAGACAACCAATTCTTATATCCTTCAGCCATACTCTTATCCTACTCCTCCTCTGTTCCTCTGGTGATGTAGAGGTTAACCCAGGCCCTGCAGCCCCCAGCATCACTCCCATTCCCCAAGCACTCTCATTTGTTGACTTCTGTAACCGTAAAAGCCTTGGTTTTATGTATGTTAGCATTAGAAGCCTCCTCCCTAAATTAGTTTTATTCACTGCWTTAGCACACTCCGCCAACCCYGATGTCRTAGCCGTGTCTGAATCCTGGCTTAGGAAGGCCACRAAAAATCCTGAAATTTCCATCCCTAACTATAAKATTTTCCGACAAGATAGAACTGCCAAGGGGGCGGAGTTGCAATCTACTGCAGAGATAGCCTGCAGAGTTCTGTCATACTATCCAGGTCTGTGCCCAAACAATTTGAACTTCTACTTTTAAAATCCACCTTTCCAGAAACAAGTCTCTCATCGTTGCCGCTTGTTATAGACCCCCGTCAGCCCCCAG
>NW_019942645.1:338466-357353 GCF_002910315.2 Salvelinus sp. IW2-2015
TACCCGTAGACGAGACCTATAAGTGGGGGAAGCCACCTGGACCAGACCGTTGTTATGGCGCCGCGTACCAGAACCGTAGGGACCCGACCAGAACCCTATGTCGGGCCCTGACCACGAACCTTAGCGGTGCGGCCCTGACGCAGAACCCTATGGCGACCACTGAGGCCACACGAGACGACTCCTATAGCGCTGCGAGTGGGCGCGACCAGACTTATGGCTGGGCCCGAGCCAACAATAGGGCCACTACGCAGAACCCTAATCGGACCGCGCTGTACCACGAAATACCACCTGCCATGGGCCCAGCGAACCAGCAACCTAGAGAAGGCACGAAATCCCTGAATCTAGTGAAACATAATAAGGCCCTGAACCAGAACCTTCATGAGACCCTGACCCAGAAACCCATAGGGCCCGTGACGCAGTAACCCTATGGACCATGACACAGAGACCCTATGGGGCCGCTAGAGCCCAGACCTTATGGGCCTGGCACTCAGAACCTTATGGCCTTGACCATAACCCTATGACCCTGACCAGAACCTCCTCATGTTGCCCTGAGCCAGAGAGTTAGCAGAGTAATCCAAGAGAGATATAAGCGAAATATAGCGTTGCCGCGGAGTGCTAATGAAGAGACCGATCGAACAAGAAAAAGAAAAGGAATGAAAGGGAAAAAAGTGACCCATAAGACTGGTTCTTGCGTCATGTCATTGGTCGAACCCTGAAGGGGGGTGTAGCTTCAGTCGATCCAAGAGTCATCGCCTTCGAGTTCTTCAGCTGGCTGATGTATGGGACGCCGGGCTAGGGTTTTGTCCCGTCTGGTGGCGTGGGGGGGAACTTACTCAACGCCCCTAGGAATCCACACCCCAAGAGCTCAACAATATAACAAAAAAACACGCCTCCAACCAAATCGCAATCACCCGCCACAATTCACCTTAGTACTTCCTAACTCCGCACCTCCTCACTATATTCTCCCACTACTAATTCCAAACCCATTTACTGAACGTCAGTCAACCCTATATGGCCCTGACCGATTGACCACGTCGAAGGGGTCACCTTGGAATAAGGCCCCACGCATAGTTCTTCTTAAGACCTCACCAGAAGACATAACAATTTAGGGTGGGGGAGGAGGCGCAGGGGCGGGAGGGGGGAGGAAAGGAATTTTCTCAAAGTTGTTTTCACTGCCACTGTGCCGAAATCACCTTTGCAATGACATGGCTCGAGGTGGCCAGTTCGCAATTGGGAACGTGGCAGGAGGTACTTTGCCTAAATCTATTTCAGGCATATTTAAAAACTTTTGTGTTCCGACTCACGAGTATGGCCCGATGCGTATCCGACTATCAACTGTGATTTACGGATACGATTGCGTAGATGAGTATTGGCATGCGGCCCATCCCTACATGCGAGTTCATGCTCAAGACACTTTCTCGATGAGCCAAAATGCGTAGCTGCACTATGTAGGCAATTTAGATTTCTATTTGAGATTATAGGCTACTCGACATGCGTTCGTGCGACATATTCTCTAAACATCGAGATAGTATAACTTCTCCGAGTCATAGAAGCATCAACATGGCCAAGAGACTCGAATTGTGTCCTCTTTTCACTATCTGAGACCATTTCATAATAGAGTTGAACATGCCAGTCGGATAGAAGTGCATTAGAATTGGAAGCCAAGAGTTCAGTTTGATATTGCACACCATAGGTGAGTACAGTTCGGGACTCTAACTTTGCGAGACTCTACTCATCCGGTGCCATTATCATCCATTCGCAGCATTGAAGTCCCAGTTACGGTTGTCACTGACGATTCCCGAATGCACTGCTGGCTGCTGATTAGCTTCTCCTATGTCGTGTCGACAGGAGAGACTAGGTGGTGATGAGTGGTGTATCGAGCCAGAACACCTTCCTGTGGTTGTTCTCTGCGTGCTTAGGCCCGCTTGTATTCGAAAAGAGAAGGGTATAGGGATGTGTTATTCTAACTGTAGGTGAATATATATACACCTGTTCTATTGTCTCTGCTGTTTACCTAATGAAGCTTGCATGCATAATTAAAACAACATGTATCATGAGCCATGTGTGTATAGCATATTTTATGCAAGGTTTAGATGACCATTATAAATAATTCTACTCGAGAAACATTAACCATTTAGATTAGAAGGTTATGTAGACAATGGACATGGAAGGTAATTAAAAATGATAACCATTGGGGAAAGAAGAGGAGGTAATGTGTCAAACCCTATGTTTGAACCGACCCAACTATACTCTGTGGAATCATTAAACCTATGTTTGACCGACCCAGCTATAACTCTGTGGATCATATACCTATGTTTGAACCGAACCATCGCGAGTTCAAAACTAATACACCTCGTGAATGAGTCATTATATAACTCCAATAAGTCCTTTTAGAACCGAGCCTACAGATTTAAACTTCTTGTGGATTCTTCCACGATGTTCAGACCCTAACCCCACCCAGAACTCTGTTAACCTCATTTGTCTTCACATACTCTCCCCCGAGCGCTTGATCCATCACCTCCAATCCGGTAACATCTGCTCCAAAATCTCTAACCTACGCTCCTCACATCGACTCGGCAGTCATCCTAAAATCTGTGATTATTCACCTATGTTTTGAACCGACCCACTCTTGACTCTATCTGTTCTAGATACACCTATTCAACCACAGGACTGCTCCACCACTAGCTCCTACGAGATACTCTGTGCACTCGTAACAACTACTTCTCAGCATCGTATGCTCATAACATCCCCACAATACTTCAAGGAACACATCACTCTTCTTGGACAACACACCTTGTCACACTCGATAACTATGGCTACTGATAACGCTCCACCCCACCAAGAGCACTTAGATCTATCCTCTTGCTCTATAGAGCTCTGACCCTACCACACACCAAACCTCTGCTCTTCTACACTCTTCCCGTTCTCAAAACCCCTACACGCCGAAACTCTGATGGCAACTCTGTGCACGATGCTCAGACCGTGACCCCAACCGAACCTCTTGACACTCTTCCATGATCTAGACCACACCGCGACTCTGCTCTGAACCTCTTCCACGAGCTCAACCTACACCAACCGAACTCTGCTCTATCACCTCTTCCCTGTGATCAGACCCTCCGAGACTCTGCCTACAGCACCAATGCTATTTGCCTGAAGCGAGTACTCGTAGAACCCTTATTGCATGCCATTCGTAAATCCTCTGACTGAAGCATCTTATCGTTCTAGTACTTCTCTCCTATACCTACCCTCTGTGCTCCTGATACCTCGACGAGATTCTTCCTCTGCCTTCCTAAAGACTACTTCCAATTGTTCAGCAATACGCCTATACCCCTCAACTCATACATTTCCAACCTCTTACCATTCCTATCTCGCCGCATCATATCGCTCTACTACTCCAACCCAGAATTTCTTCTTGAACCCAGTTCCCCTGAATGGCGTCATGACTCCCCTTCCACCTGACCCGAAACTCGCATGACACCTTCGCTGATGGCTGAACCCTTCACATACCCCAACCCGAGTAACTCTGTTCTGACACTCTTCCATGATCTCAGACCCTGTCTCACCACCGTGACAAGAGTCGTCTTTAATCCACCAAGTCTCAGTCACAATACGTTCCCCCTCTCCCAGACAGCTTGTACTCAGCCTATATGAACGCTTTCAGATTCTCTCCCAGAATTGCATCGAAGCCGGTGCGACCAAAACCCGATAAGCGTCTGCTCTGATCACGTCTTTTCTCCGCCTGTGCTTTCTATGTGCACCTCCTCTCCACCACTAGCAGAGCCAGTTACTTAATCTACGCTCCGGTCCGAGCTTCGGTTTTGCAAACAAATCCGGTGTTATAGGTCCAGCCAGCATATCCTTACTCCAGCTGACGCTAGGACGTGCAGGGTCTCGCTTCTCCACCAATCTATCTTCTGAATAAGAGTGTTAATGATCCACCAGCCATGCTTTTACATAAGAGTCATGCGTAAATCAGTGCACGATCCTCCAAACATAGCCCGAGCGTCATACTGATCCAACGAGATCTTACTACTCCCTGCCTTTAGCCTATCCTGCTGGATTCTATATAAACAGCTAATGTTCAATACCTCCACATATTATAGCTGGGTCAAGATTTGTACAAACATTTAGCAGTTGTAATGAACTCCTACAGATATGTGTGAGTTATGCACCTTGAGCTTGATGTTCGGGGTTCAATCCACATTAGACTGTATGAACTCATCCACCAAGTTTATTAGCTTAGGGTGCCAACTTAACCGTATTGGACCAGAGGTGAGATGTCTCGATTCGGTACCTACAATAGGTCCGTTGTCACTATCTTCTCATCTTTCCTCCGTTCTTCCCCAATGTTATCATTTTAATTACCCCTTGTCCATGCTACATAAACTCTAATCCCTAAGATGTTAAGTTTGCTGAGAGAATTGATTTAATTAATAGTATCTTAAACCTTGATAAAATATCTTAACACATGGCCATGATACATTTGTTTTAATTATGATGGCAAGCCATTAGGAAACAGCAGGACATATAGAACAGTGTATATATATTTCACCTACAGTAGATAARACATCCCTATTTCCTCTTTTCGAATACAAGGGCTAAGCAGATGAAAATGTCTGCCTCCACCTCACACCTCTCCGTGAAGAGTGAGAGTATAACGGATCACCCATGTACCTTCAGTGGAAGGCCATATCACTGGTAAGTCCTCACCATTGGCAGGCTGTGTCTATGGTTGAATATCAAACTGAACTCTTGGCCCCTCAGCCCTTTATCGAGTYGCCACTTGCTCATATGTTTGATAGTGATCACTCGAGTCTGCAAGTGTTTTTGKCAAAATTACCATTGAGAAGATGCGCYCACGATGTCCCAACTACCAATATTCKAAAATTCAAAATGTATTTGCGAGCATTCTCTCAGGACCTGTCTTGTAGCATGACTCGCTATTAGGGATGGGCCGACATGGCCATACTCATATACGCAATCGTATCCGTAAATTGACAGTTGATAGTCGGATCGCATCGGATGATACTCGTGATCGGGAAAAACAAAAGTGTTTTAATATGCCTAAATAGATTTAGGCAAAATARCTCCCTGCACGTTCRCAKTGCGAAACTGCCCCYATGGTCATGCAAAGGATGATTCGGGCACAGTGGGAGTGAAAAAAAATAGAGAAATTGGATCCCTGCCTTTTGGCTGATCCATATGTAGTCTCAGGCTGGGTAGAAAAGAAGTTGAGTACTGTTAAATTGGTGAAGGTAGCTTGAAGTGGACTTCGTGTCACGTGCCTAGGGACAAGATCTGTGACTTGCTAGGAAACCTCTTACTCATATATCAAGGTACCCTTTAAGACATAAAGCTAGGCCTCCCGGGTGGCGCAGTGGTCTAAGGCTGTGCCACCAGAGATTCTGGGTTCGAGCCCAGGCTCTGCCGCAGCCGGCCGTGACCGGGAGGCCCATGGGGCGACGCACAATTGGCTCAGCGTCGTCCGGGTTAGAGAGGATTTGGCCGGCAGAGATATCCTTGTCTCATCGCGCACTAGCGACTCCTATGGTGGGTCGGGCGCAGTGCACGCTGACCAGGTCGCCAGGTGTACGGTGTTTCTTCCGACACATTGGTGCGGCTGGCTTCCGGGTTGGAAGCGCATTGTGTCAAGAAGCAGTGCGGCTAGGTTGGGTCGTGTTTCGGAGGACGCATGGCTCTCGACCTTCGCCTCTCCCGAGTCCGTACGGGAGTTACAGTGATGAGACAAGACTGTAACGATACGAATTGGTACCACGACATTGGGGAGAAGGAAAAAAGACAAAGTTAAGGGGTATTCAGGTACTTTTCCCAGTCTTGAATGTTGCTGCACAAATGTTTAAAGTTGAGGAAGTACGTGTTTATATATGCTTTGCTACAGCTAACATAATCTCTACCCTTTGTGCAGTGCATGACAGCCAGTCTGCTGGCAGAGGCAATTCAGATGCTCAGTGTGCAAGGTGTTCTCACGAGCCAGTCTCCTTCCCCTGTGGACACAGTTTCTGCAGGCAGTGCATTGAGACCTATTGGAACAAGCCAGTGAAGAAAAGTATACGAGTGTCCGGGTGCCAACGGAGATACTTAACATGTCCGTTCTCTTCAAATTTAACCTTGGATGTGTCGTGATCGCGAAATACCAGCAGACGGATTAAGGTCTGGCTCACTTCCCTCAGCTACGACTGGACCGGCGATGTGGGCTGTGATCGTTGACTGAAAAACAGCTCAAGCTTGTGAAGTTTTTGTCTGACGCGCGTGCGTCTTCTGGTGAGAGCCACATTAGGCAGCTACTAACGGTACCGAGATCGTGGAGATACAACACTGATGGAAGGTGACATAAGGAAACTGGATTCAGAAAGCTCGTTGCAATGAAGTACACGAGACGATTATAGGCTGGCACTAAAGTTGGAAAGATGAATAAGAGTGGCGTTGAGGATAAACACAAAAAAAACTGCGCATGGTAAGTATGTTTAATCAACATCTACGTTTTTCTGTATTAACAGAGGATATAATATATGTTTCCTCTTGTTACTAGGCTGGATTACAGATAAGTGGTCAATACCTTTTTGCAGTAAGTAGTGATTAATGATTTGTGTTTTTGTTTCCTCAGAATGTAAAGAATCCAACACTGATTAACTGTTATGGCAAGAGGTATCCAAGGAGGTAAGATACATTTCAAATCAACTTTTTATTAGTCACAAGCGGCGATACAAAGGTGTAGACTTTTGACATTGAAATGCTTACTTACAGGCTATAACAATGCAGTTTAAAAAATAGAATAAGTTACATGAAATAAAGGACAGTAAGTTAGAGCAGCATAAACATAACAATAGGGACTATATTACAGTGGGTACCGCGTACAGAGTCAATGTGCGGGGGCACCTTAGTCGAGGTATTGAGGTAGTATGTAATGTAGGTAGAGTTAAAGTGATTATGCATAGATCATAACAGAGAGTAGCAACCAGTAAAAGCAGGGGGGGGGGGGCAAATGCAAATAGTCTGGGTAGCCTACTATTCAGGAGTCTTATGGCTTGGGGGTAGACTGTTATTAGAAGCTTCGTTGAGTCAGACTTAGGGCTACGGGATCCAAACAGCTTGTGTGCGGTAGCAGAGAGAACAGTCTATGACTAGGGTGACTGAAGTCATTCAATTTGTAGGGCTTTCCTCTGACACCGCCTGGTATAGAGGTCTTGGATGGCAGGAAGCTTGGCCCCAGTGATGTACTGGGCCGTACGCACTACCCTCTGTAGTGCTTTGTGGTCGGAGGCTGAGCAGTTGCCATACCAGGTGGTGATGCAACCAGTCAGGATGCTCTCGATGGTGCAGCTGTAGAACATTTTGAGGATCTGAGGACCCATGCCAAATATTTTCAGTCTCCTGAGGGGGAATAGGTTTTGTTGTCCCCTCTTCACGACTGTCTTGGTGTGCTTGGACCATGCTAGTTTGTTGGTGATGTGGACACCAAGGAACTTGAAGCTCTCAACCTGCTCCACTACAGCCCCGTCGATGAGAATGGGYGCGTGCTCGGTCCTCCTTTTCCTGTAGTCCACAGTTCTGCTGTTGAATGATAGTACAGTGATTTGTATTTTTTGCAATAGCGCTATAGTGTTGTGTGTGTTTCTCTCTCATGTGATTCTCAGATTGGGCAACCGACTGTTTTGTGCTGGCTGCCCTTGGTCGTCCCCTAGACCTTGGGATGATGTATGACTGCTGCAATGATTGTCTTTGCTCAGGTACAGTTATTGTGTTTTTGAGTGCATATATCTGAAATAATATGTTTAGTAATAAAGAAAAGGTTGGCAAGCCTTTACAGACATCTGGATTTGCTGATTTTCTCTGTGACTTTTCTCTGGCGTTGATTTAATTGTTGGGTTGTGGGGMTTTATTTTGAAGAGAAGGGAAATAAATTGAATTATTTAAGAACATTGACCCAGATAATAAAGAAAACTGAAATTCTGTCAATTCTACTGTGAAATTAACATCCTTTTATCTCCTAAGATGTCGGWCTATGGGATGAGAGCACAATAGCCGACATGCGTCAGTCTCTGCCTCGGCCTCACACACAGGTGACGTGTATTGAGGGAGACTCCCTACAMGACAGATTCAGGGCTCTGGATGTTTCCACTCCTCTAAGGGCCAGTGTCTTGTCTGGGCTGGTGGAGGTCGGTGGGGCTGCTGGATACTTGAATCATCCTGCCCAGTCCAAAAACAAGGACCGGGTCACTCTACAGTACAGAACCACTACCAGGCTMGACATGCTCAGTCACAGGGTATTTGAAGAAACCGTCAAAAGGGATTCAAAGGCAACACACGTGGTGATGGCTGTTCTCTATGGAGCTCAAGCATTCTTTATCTTTGATGACACGTGRGTCAGTGGAGAGAAAAGGGCTGGTGGAGGAGAAGCCGATATGCACAGTGTTATCAAGAAGATGGCGCCCTCCTTCAGTGCAGATCATATGTTATCCAGCTTGAGTGACAATGAGAAAATAAACAGTTTGTTGTARCAGTGTACACTCCACAGTGATGTAGACCATATCAATGGCTCCATGACTTATGGCCAAGCYGTACAAGCTCTTGAATCTCTCCCGAAGCACCTTGGACAACAMGGAGAGAAAGCAGTGCCTCTGTACYCCTGGCTCTATCCTCTGAAGAATCTYGACACTTCAGTTCAGATCACTSAAGGCTTTCTCTCCGAGGCCGAGGACGTGGTGGAGCATCTGAGGCAGGTCACCATGAGATGCCAGGACATGATGACATTATTACACATCAACGATGATGTGATGAAATGGTTCCCCAGTGTGAAGGYAAAACTTGCAGAATTTTCTGAGCTGCTGCAGAAGTACCAGTCCGAATTTAAGAGAGGGCTGGCTATGGCAGTAAAGACCGTGAGAGAGAATGAAGAGATGGATGGAAAGAGGCTGAGAGACATTCTCCAGAACCATGACCAATCACCATTCTGTTCTCAGCACACACATCAGTGGCTTAACAACAAAGAGGAGGAGATAAAGGCTCTGCTTATCTGCAAAGCAAAAAACATCCCCATTGTAAAGGAGGTCCAGGAGAAAGCAAAAACATCCCATTGTAAGAGGTTCCAGGAGAAAGTAACACATCGAAATGGAGGGGAGGTCTATAAAAAAGCGATTACAATCGCAGGGGAAGAAGGTCCGAAAAAAGCAAAACACATCACACCAGGAAGGAGGTCCAGAACAAAGCAAGAACATCACCACAGGGAAGGAGGTCCAGAACAAAGCAAAAACATCACACAGGGAAGGAGGTCCAGGACAAAGCAAGAACATCCCACGGACGGAGCACAGGACAAGCCAACACAGCACGGGAAGGAGGTCCGAAACAAAGCAAACAACATCCACAGGGAAGGAGGTCCAGAACAAAGCAAGAACACTCACACAGGGAAGGAGGTCCAGGACAAAGCAAAAACATCACCACAGGGAAGGAGGTCCAGACAAAAGCAAACAACATCCCACAGGGGAGGAGGTCGAACAAAGCAAACAACATCACACAGGGAAGGAGGTCCAGAACAAAGCAAACAACTCACCACAGGGAAGGAGGTCCAGAACAAAGCAAACAATCCCACAGGAAGGTGTCAGACCAACAAGACAACCGCCAGGAGGGAAGGAGGTAGAAGCACAAACAATACCACAGGGAGGAGGTCCAGAACAAAGCAAACAACATCGCCACAGGGAAGGAGGTCCAGAAAAGCAAACAAATACCACAGGGGAAGGAGGTGAGGTCCCCAAACAGGACGCTGTGCTTCACGCTCACCTAGTCACCTGAGTGGGTGTAATATCATACGTTTTCTACCATGAAGCAGTATAGACATGCTGCACTAGAGACCACCACAAACCAATCAGGGATCACCGGACAGCAGCAGACACAGCATGCCTTCAAGCCTCCAGATTTAACTGATAAAATACAGTCTGACCTCCACTTGTTCACCACATCCAATGAAGACAGAAGAGATGGAGAGAAATTCAATTTTATTGTTGCAGCTATACCAGATGTCACCTTTCCTGGATCCCGCATTGGTCTGTATCAAAATGGTCGTCTTATCGGCCGTAATTTCAAGCTTGGATCAAAGCCAAATCCAGCCGAAGTAACAGAGATTAAACAGAACAGCTTCACTCTCAAATTTCCTCAGTCAAAGGTCACGAGRCCTGTGAAGTACAGAATAGAGTATACCGCACAAAGTGATGTTCAATGGACTGTTAGATATTTACCATCTGATCCTGGATCTGTGGGACRGGGTCCTGACCACTGTAACACTTGTAAGTTGCCTGGTTTGAAACCTGACACTAAATACCAGGTTAGATACAGTGCTGTGGACAGCTCTAGTATGAGTGACTTCAGCATGGTCACCATGGTAAAGACAAACCCGAGGTCCACACCCGGACAGCCCTGTGTGAAACTGGTGGACGGAGAAAATGTCAGAGTCACATGGCGGATAGCGGAAGAGGAAGATGGCGGTCCCGTGCTACGTTATGCCGTGGAGTTCAGAGAGGCYGGGCTTGAAGGCTGGTCCAGTGTGTCAACAACGGGGCCTGAACYTACATGCATTATATCTCAGACCTCCGGTACTTGCTACCGAGTCAGAGTCTCTGCAGTCTATGGAGAGGGGGACACAAGTAAACCCAGCACAGAAACAGACGTCCCTGTAAATGGTGAGTAATCACTGTGGATTTTATAAGTGAATATTTGTCATTAATTCATAAGACGTGACTATTCTCGAAAATGCATGACTATAATCAGTAGCATTAACCATCTGGCAAACATTCTCCATGCATCATATTGAAGCGATTTAAGTCCATACAATATTGATTTCTCTTTTTTRAGTCTGGTCCATAGACCTCTCACAAAGGAAAGCCTCCTTCCTCCGAGATGTTCTGAAAGTCCAACCGGAGAAGAAACCAGTAGAGCTGAAGGGCTGGTCAGATGACGAGAGTGAAGTGAGGAGTTTCCTTCAGTGTCTGCCCTACATCTCACAGCTGAGGTGAGTGTTTTTTCCCCTGCAGCTAGAAGAACATCATTGTTTTGCGAGTGAGCGACTCTTCCTTTTGTGTTCCTGCATATAAAATCTCCCTCTAAGAGCTAGTCATTGGCTTAACCAGAATTACTCACATACGACGTTCATTTGAGAAGCTCTGGGAAGTTATTTTTTGACACACAAAAAGGGGTGTAATGGGTTTGCACTCAAAAAAAGACGTTGCATAAAACTTTTATTATTATGTGTTGATTATTTTGTGTTTTAAATACGTTTTCAATGCTTCAGGGATAGTGTACACAGACGTTTTGGCTTTATACAGCCTTCTTCAGGGTGTAGGTACAATTTGTATTTTAATTTAAAACAGCATATTTTAATTTAAAACAGCATTTGTGAAGATTAGCAGATAAACAGCAGGTGATTCTAATCAGGGTTGTCACTCATCTGCCAATCAGGGATGTGGCTTTTCCGYTCTACCTGTGTACAAATTAGTTACAAAGAAATACAGAATTATAGGGTATGGGAGCAGGSACGAAGGCCAATTCACAAATCAACCGTCCCAGGTGTCCGCTCACCTAAATACATCACATCAATTCATGAGATAGCCCACCACAAAGAACATCAGGCAAATCCATTCWMAAATATGTGMGGKCAACTCATAAACGATATGAAAAATCTGATATGCACAGTGTTCTTGTATAACAGTCTAAATGTGGCTTATAGGAAGGAGGMGAAATCGAATTCTTTYTTTAAARCGTGTGGAGATACAGAATTCCATTTATATCCACATGGCTTTGGAGTAATTTATGGTCATAGTCATAAATCCACTATTGGAAGTCAAGATATCACCTCACCAAATTGCGAGACACTTTATAGAACGAAATAATTGTATTCATGAATTGCGTCGCGTTGGGATCGAAAAGGTTAATCCACCCCGTGGAGGTGACATGTGAGAATGTTGTTCATTGACTACAGCTCAGCGTTCAACACATCGCTAAGACCCTGGGACTAAACACCTCCCTCTGCAGCTGGATCCTGGACGGGCTTCCCATTCTCATCGACGGGGCGTAGTGGAGGGGTCGAGAGTTTCAAGTTCCTTGGTGTCCACATCACCAACAAAACTACATGGTCCAAGCACACAAGACAGTCGTGAAAGGGCACGACAAAACCTATTCCCCCTCAGGAGACTGAAAAGATTTGGCATGGGTCCCCAGATCCTCAAAAAGTTTCTACAGCTGCACCATCGAGACCATCCTGACCGGTTGCAACACCGCCTGGTATGGCAACTGCTGGCATCCGACCATAAGCCACTACAGAGGGTAATGCATACGGCCCAGTACATCACTGGTGCCAAGCTTCCTGCATTCAGGACCTACCTACATGTACAAATTACCTGGACTAACCTGTACCCTGCACATTGACACTGTACCGGTACCCCTGTATATAGCCTCCACATTGACTCTTACCGGTACCCCTGTATATAGCTCACATTGACTTTGACGGTACCCCTGTATATAGCCTCCACATTGACTCTGTACGTACCCCTGTATATAGCCTCCACATTGACTCTGTACCGGTACCCCCTGTATATAGCCTCCACATTGACTCTGTACGGTATCCCCTGTATATAGCCTCCACATTGACTCTGTACGCGGTACCCCTGTATATAGCCTCCACATTGACTCTGTACCGTACCCCTGTTATAGCCTCCACATTGACTCGTACCGTACCCCTGTTATATAGCCTCCACATTGACTCTGTACCGTATCCCCTGTATATAGCCTCCACATTGACTCTGTACGTACCCCTGTATATAGCCTCCACATTGACTCTGTACCGGTATCCCTGTATATAGCCTCCACATTGACTCTGTACCGGAATCCTGTATATAGCTCCTCATTACTCTGTCGGTACCCTGTATAAGCTCCACATTGATCTGTACCGGTATCCCTGTATATAGCCTCCACATGACTCTGTACCGGTACCCTGTATATAGCCCCACATTGACCATACGGTACCCCTGTATATAGCCTCCACATTGACTCTGTACGTATCCCCTGTATATAGCCTCCACGTTGACTCTGTACCGGTACCCCTGTATATAGGCTCCACATTGATCTGTACGGTACCACCTGTTATAGCCTCCACATTGACTCTGTACCGGAGTATCCCCTGTATAGAACCTCCACATTGACTCTGTACCGGTATCCCTGTATATAGCTCCACATTGACACTGTACCGGACCGACCTGTATATAGCCTCCAGCGTTGACTCTGTACCGGTACCCCCTGTATATAACCTCCACATTGACTCTGTAACCGGTATCCCCTGTATATAGCCTCCACATTGTACACTGTACCGGTACCCCTGTATATAGCCTCGTTATTGATATTTATTGTGTTACTTTAAAAAAATGTCTCTTTTTAAATGGCCTAATAAAATTGACAATAAATCACAGTTCAACCATCTCGTTTTTGGATTTACATTTGGTTGAGTTGTCAACTAACTGTGAATTCAATGTGAAATCAACACAAATGTCAAAATGTCATTAGATTTGGGTCAAAGTTGTGTGATTTTTTAAAAAATGTTCCCCCTTACGTAGATGACTTTCTGCAAAATCCAATCAGTTTTCCATGTTGATTTAATCACATCACATTAATTTTTGTTGTTAAAATGATGTGGGAACAACATTATTGAATCTGGGGGTTTTAACAGTGGGTAATGATATAAAATATGTTTCTTTTGCTTATTATTTAGGTTTGTGAACAACAACAACAATGCAGGCGTTATCCAGTTTGTGCTCAATCTGAGTGTCGCAGCAGCAGACCATGATGCAGGGACAGGATGGAGTTGGTCGAAGTTCCTCTCTCTGGTATGGAGCTACAGCTCCTTCCCATTCAATGAAGATGTCCATCCTTCAGAGCAATGTGTCTTCCTTCTGGATCTTTACTCGTGTGCAATGGCCTCTGGGACTAAAAAGGGCAGGAGTCTCATTCCATTACTTCGGCCAGTTTACCAGTCAGCTCCAGCAGTCTGGTATGTGAATCTTGCTAGAAGAAAGGCCTCCGTCTTCCTCGAAGTTCTGAAACTCCAACCAGTGAAAAGGCCAATGCAGGTGAAATGCTGGTCAGATGAAGAGAGTGAAGTGAAGAGTTTCCTTCAGTGTCTGCCTTACGTCTCACAGCTGAGGTGAGTTGTCTACAGTACGTCAAACAAACACTGGTATCTACAAAAAAACATGAAAAGAAATGCCCAGGAATGTTTAATGAAAAGTAGTGCCCAGGAATGTGTAATGAAAAGTAGTGCCCAGGAATGTGTAATGAAAAGTAGTGCCCAGGAATGTGTAATGAAAAGTAGTGCCCAGGAATGTTTAATGAAAAGTAGTGCCCAGGAATGTTTATGAAGAAGTGTGCCAGAATTAATATGGAGAAGTTAGTGCTGCCTATTAGGAGAATGTGTAATGAAAAAGTAGTGCCTCAAGCATGTTATAATTTCTGGTAAAGTTAGTCCCAGGAAATTTTATGAAGTAGTGCCCCAGGAATTTAATGAAAAGTATGCCCAAGGAATTTTAATGAAATGAGTGGCCAGAAATAGTCTGTAGCAATACACATAAATATTATTTTGCTGCAAGATTGATCATTTGGATTCACCCAAAGTACAAAATGTCTATTGTGTACAACAAAACTTTAACTAAAGCTATGGAAGATAGACATTTTGCTTCCAGCTTTCAACATGTTTTAATATTGTTTATTTTATTTTGTTTTTCAGTTTCAACGACAACAATCTTGTACACTTCCTACATAAAAATAGAGAGCAGGCCCAGCATTTTGCCGCTCTCTTCCAAGCTCATGGCTTTACCCTGTCATTGGGAGGAGAGTTACCCAGGCAAACCTGCACTTCTGTGGGGAGAATCTTGGCCCTCTGTACCTCAGGGGTGAAACTCGGTCTCACACCCAGCAAGATTTCTCTCAGAGGAGCTTCGATTCTCTTCAGACATCCGTTGATGCTACACAACCTCATGTATGCAAACGTATCAATACTTCAACAAACATAAATCTATACATTTAATTGATTTTCCCTCTGAKGTTTTCATTGATAATCACTGTTTTTTTTMGTATTACAATTTTCAGACTAAATGAGATCATGACCGTGAAACTGACCAGACTGCTTGCGACTGGTAGGGTCAGTGCTCCAATGGGGATTAAGGAGCTTTCGCTGGTTTTTGAGAACTCACAGCTATTGGAGGATGTGCTTTCTAGGGTCCTGAGTAGTGTGGCGTCCCTGCTGAGACTCTGGACTGCGCAGTGTCTGGACCTGACGGAGTGCACTATCCACGGTCACTCTCTCATCCTGCTGCTGGGTCACCAGGGCCCTCTGAAACTCAAGTGAGTCTGCACAAGACAGTTATTGCTATAGTCTGGTGAAAGTATTTATGTTTTACGATTTAAATGTATGCATGCTCTTATGTATGTGAGGTGGCAGGTAGCCTAGTGGTTTAGAGCGTTGGGCCTGTAACRGAAAGGTTTCTAGATCGAATCCCCGAGCTGACAAGGTAAAAGTCTATCGTTCTGCCCCTGGACAAGGCAGTTTAACCKCACTGTTCCTAGGCCGTCATTTAAAATAAGAATTTGTTCTTAACTGACTTGCCTAGTAAAATACATAAAATGTATGTTCTCACCTGACAGACTTTGTCCAGACACTCTGCAGCAGCTGGCTGTAGTTGTGCATGAKGCTCAGGACAAGGACCTGACTCATTCATTCTTAAAGAAAGTTGGTGGAGACCTGACCTCTTGCAGGCTGGACTGGGAAGTGCTTCTTTCTCTGCTGCAGCATTCAACCCACAACATCACTGTGAATCTCAGAGAGAACAGGCTTTCAGAGAGAAACATCAAAGATCTTCGTCCCTTTCTGGGCAGGATTATTTTKAAGAGGTATGGGTTTTTCTGCTTGCCACTTTTAAAATCATAGTTTAATCTTAAGTAACGAAATACATTGGTTTTTCGTGTTAAGAACCGTCATTTTAAAAGAGCAATGACTTGTTTCCCATGATGCAGTGTTGAGAGGAATCTGCTGCTGCTGTTCCTCCACTGCTACMCTGCCTCAAAGTTCCAGCCAGGGGCAACAGCCCTGCTTGGGGCTCTGCAGCACAGGCTGGACTTCTCCTCCTCTGTGGGCCTGTCAACAAAGGACCAGGGGAAGCCTCTGTGTCTGAGCTCTGCTGACTGCAAGGTCCTCGCCAGAGTCCTGAAGCAGAGCCGTTGCGCCACAGAGCTGATCCTACGCGATTGTGAGATTTCAGACAGAGCACTCAGGAAGCTGCTGCTGAAAATCCCACGCAGAGTRAATCTCAGGTTAGAGACACATCTGTTCAATAGATCAGTCCAGGCTAATTTGTTGTTTTTAGAATCCCAGACTTTAGCTTTACAGGCTTGGTTATGAATGACATTTTGCCTTTTCAAAAAACGTTGCATCTCTCCATCTAAACTGGATGACCTTGTCTCTCTTGTTTCTCTCTGACTCAGCCCCAGTAAAGCCATATTGGTTCAACTTGTACAAACTTGTAACAAGAATAATGCAGTGCATCATGCAGGACCCCTGGTCAGAGCCCTGGGTGGGGAGATGGACCTCAGTGAGACCAAGCTGGATCAGAAGGCCTGTAGATCTCTGGCCCTGGTTCTCGAGCATTCAAAGGGGTTGTCAGAACTGGACCTCAGCCGCTGCCAACTCACAGACCACCACCTACAGCCTCTGCTCACACACCTGCACAAAGTCCAAGTCCTGGAGTGAGTGTTTTAAAGATCATGATGAAAATCAAATACAAGAAATACATATTACTAGTTAAAAAATAAGCATATATTTGGGAACGTGAATAGATTGTGATGTTGGGTATATAAAGATTACAATGCGAATGTGGTCCAATTTGTAAGTCGCTCTGGATAAGAGCGTCTGCTAAATGACTTAAATGTAAATGTAAATGTTTAACATTTTATAAAAACACAACGTTTCACTCACTGCTTGTTAAAGAAAATGTTATTTGCTCCAGTCAAGCATCATGTGACGCTTCCAAAAAGGCCCTGTTGCTAATTCGCTATGCACATGCTGCTAGGGCTTAGTAGTTTTCCTTCCCTAATGAAGACATGTTCTGTTGCTTACTAGTGCTAGGCTACAATATTCATAAAAGTTGGAGGTCATTTTTATTATTGAGAGCTATGTAAAGAGACTTTCCCGAAGATGTGCTTACTTTTAGTGAGTAGTTCTGAAAGTAGCGCCAGGAGACAAAACGGCTCGCCAAAAATGTATACTATGTCATATACTATGAGACACCTAACTCGTTCAAGGTTTTATTTATTTAGACTATTTTCTAACATTGTATAATTAATAGTGAAGACATCAAAACTATGAATGACACAAATGGATACTGTCGTACCCAAAAAAGTGTTAAACAAATCCAAATATTTTTAAAATTATGAGATTCTTCAAATAGTCACCATTTGCCTTGATGAACAGCTTCGCACAGGTTCGCAGGCTCCACTCCTCTTTCTTAATTCTGGTTAGAGCGCAGTTTTGCCCTGTTCTGTGAAAGGGAGAGTACACAGCGTTGTACAAGATCTTCAGTTTCTTGGCAATTTCTCGCATGGAATAGCCTTCATTTCTCAGAAATAAGATGTAGACTACGGGTTTCTGAAGAAAGTTCTTTGTTTCTGGCCATTTTGTGCCTGTAATCGAACCCACAAATGCTGATGCTCCAGATACTCAACTAGTCTAAAGAAGGCAAATGTTATTGCTCTTTAATCTGAACAACAGTTTTTCAGCTGTGCTAACATAATTTCAAAAGGGTTTTCTAATGATCATTAGCCTTTTAAAATGATAAACTTGGATTAGCTACACAACGTGCCATTGGAACACAGGAGTGAATGGTTGCTGATAATGGGCCTCTGTACGCCTATGTAGATATTCCATTAAAAAATATGCTGTTTCCAGCCTACAATAGTCATTTACAACATTATCAATGTCTACACTGTATTTCTGATAATGTTATGTTATTTTAATGGACAAAAAAAATGTGCTTTTCTTTCAAAAACATGGACATTTCTAAGTGACCCCAAACTTTTGAACTGAAGTGTATATGTATCTATATTCATAATCCATTCCTTACTTAGATTGACGTGTATTTGGTATATGGTTTGTGAAACTGTTAGATATTACTTGTTAGATATTACTGCACTGTCGGAGGCTAGAAACACAAGCAATTTTTGCTTACACCGCCATAAACATCTGCCTAAAACGTGTATGTGACCAATAAAAAATGTTAATTTGATATTTAGAGCGTGTTGGTGACTGTAACCATACTGCTAACAACAATTTAATTAAAAAAAAATTGCCGACTTTACTGACACCGGTCATATTCAACGGCTGTTGTGCGTTTGTAAATTTTCTCAGTTATTCTGCGCTCTGGGACACTGAGGGGTGGCCGGTAGCCTAGTGGTTAAAGCCGTTAGACTTGTAACTGAAAGGTTGCAACGATGCGAATCCCGAGCTGACGAGGTAAAGAAAACTGTTGTTCGCTCCTGAACAAGGCAGTTTAACCCACTGTTCCTAGGCCGTCATTGAAAATAAGAATTTGTTCTTACTGACTTGCCTAGTTAAATAAGGTCAAAGTTAAAAACATGCAGACTGGTGCTCTGAATTGAGTGAATTTATGAATGCACCGAAGGTTGTAGCTGGCTTCTATATGGGGAAAAAATGGGGCACACTATTACGCAGAATTTTACCAGACAATAGCTAAAACAAAAATACTGTGGACCCTATACTATGAGTGCTCTTTACAGTTTTTTGATTTCAGTGTGACATCGGTGTGACATCAAAAAGTTGATAC
>NW_019942645.1:357396-396361 GCF_002910315.2 Salvelinus sp. IW2-2015
TTACTGTATGTAACGAAATTCATTATACAGATATGATTCCTGTCTTCAATTGAAATTATCCTCTCTGCTCTCTCCCTCTGCTCTCTCTCTCTCGGATCTCTCTCTCTCGTCTCTTTCATTTTCTCTGTCTTTCATTCTCTTCTCTTTCATTCTCTTCTGTCATTTTCTCTCTCTCTTTCCCGGTGTCTCTCGATCATCTTCTCTCTTCTCTCTTATCTCGTTTCTTTCTTTTCTTCTCTCTCTCTTTCTTTCTTCTTTCTACCTCTCTTTCTTTCTCTCTCTGCTCTTCTTCTTTCCTCTCTACATTTTTTTTTCTTGTTCGGTCTCTCTCTTCTCTCCCTCTGGCTCTCAATTTCTTTTCTCTCTCTCTCTCTGCTCTCCTCTCGTCGTCGTCTCTTCTCTCTCTCCTCTCTCTCTGCATCTGCTGTCTCCTCTGCTCTTTTCCCTCTCGTCATTCTATCTTGCTCTTCCTCTCTTTCTCTCTCTTTCTTTCTTTCTTTTCTCTCTCTTTCTTTCTCTCTCTCTTCTCACTCTCGTCGTCTTCTCGCTCTCTCTCTGTCCTCTCTCCGATTTCTTTCTCTCTCTTTCTTTTCTTTCTTCTCTCTTTCTCTTGTTTTCTCTTCTCTTCTCTTCGCTCTCTCTTCCACTCTTTGTTTAGGTTAAGTTCCCTAATAAGTGAATTCAACTGTTTGAGTAAGAAGATACTGAAAGCTGTCTCGCAGCAGCAAGGCCAGCATAGTTTTGGTGAGTTGTGATTGTTCTAGCACTAGTATGTGTAAGTCTTTCTCCACTACAATTCCAAGTCACTATACTATCATTAATTGATGATATTGGTTTTTTAATGTATTATGATGGATAAATGAGAACAATGTGTTTTAATGGATTACGTTTAACCAGCGGGTGGAGGCTACTCTGTTTATTTAATTGTTTGTATTGTCGATACAATTAAAACTACATCTGTTTTCTCTTTGCACTGCACCGCCCAAAAAATACCCACCATTTTAGAACTATTAACTGTACTTACAATACTGCCATATTTAGAATTTGGAACTTACTGATCATCAGTATACATCAAAACTGTTCCTACTTTACATATTTGGTAGGACATTGGCATTGTGTATCTTAGTCACACATATACKATATGGCCTATTTATGTGTTTAATTCAATTGATAGAAACAATACATTTGGAAGCAACATCTAATTTGTGTATATACACATTCACATAATCTAATAAATTAACAAGAAATCATACTATCAACCCAGCCTCTCTCCGGTATTACCCCTTATAGTTAGTTCCCTGTTACAAGTCAATCATTTTGAAATGATTAAGAGCCAATCAGAGCATCGTTTGTTGACTGAGTCGGCAACCAGTACATTCAAAGTTTCCTGAAACATCTGAAGAATGCAATCCATAGAAGCAATAATKATTTTGACCCCAAAGTTACTGATATAAATAGATAAAAAATACATTCTCACCACCAATATATGGTATATGTTGATGTATTCCAGACCATTTCAAGAGCGTGAGAATATTACCTGATACACACAGCCCTCTGTCTGTTTTGAGAGAGATATTTCAGATCCCCACCCCCAAAAAATCACAACTACGGTAGAGTAGCCAGACTATTTTTCCACAACGAAAGCCAATTTACTAAATAATCGATTGCTATTTCATTGTAGTTCACCCAACATTATTAGGCTCTGCTAGAGTCTACTCTGTTRCTTAAAATCACCCTGGAATAGGTCTGTTTTATAATCAACTGAATACAATTAATATACAAATATCTCAAAACAGCAGATGTAACTAATGTATACATCTAAACCATTCCAGTTGCAAAGAGGAACCAGACAAGGGTGTRCATTTTCACCGTTGTTATTTGCTAACGGGCATCAAGTATAAATTATGSTGTTATAACATTATTCTCAATGCTGATGCCCCTTTTGAACAYTTAGYAAAGGATGGGATACAACATTTATTTCCATTTGTTGCTGTCYAAAGAGAACCCTGCAACTCCATTTTTGCCCAATATTTTTACATTAATTGAGAGTAGTCCCTTTACAGTATGTACTCAAATAGCTTCTGAAGTGTTGTTGATTGTGTGATCATCAATGGTACGGCTGTTTTTTTTCTATTTCCTGAAAAGTTTACGTTTTGGAGATACCAGGTTTACTTACTGTACATCAGCGACGATTTGTCCYTTTGAATAATATCAAAAAACAGTCTTAACATCTTTCATTTGTCAATTTTGAGATTTAATATTTTGCYGATATGTGATGATAGTATAACAGGCCAGAGCTCTTGAGAGTATAGCTGTGGTCTGTGACAATGGGTATATCATTTTCAGTGCTCTGAATCCCAAATTTGACAACACTAAAATGTCCATCTTTTAAAATAGTCTGTATGTTGATTAATTGCATGTAAAAATGATTGTGTGACAATTATTCAGCCCTTGTTGGTTACATCACAATGTCAATCACTCTGATCCCAGAGGCTACTGATCTTGTTATTGGCCAGTCCAAGACGCTTCACTTTTTCCCGCAAGGCTTCACGTTTCCGGCCAATCTCTGATTCCTCCTTCAGCATCTCGTCCAAGTCTTCTCTGTTCAGCAGGCCCAACATCTCACTGGACAGGATCCTGGCTGACTCCTTCAGGATGAAGTAACGAATCAGCATGGGCACCTGGTCCGCCAGTCGCTGCACCACGATCTGAGAGAGTGAGACGGGAGAGGAGAGGAAGGGCGGGAGGGAGAGGCGGGAGGGAGGGAGAGGAGAGAGGGAGAGGGGAGGTGGGAGGGAGAGAGTCCAGGGTGAGGGCTAACGATTAGATGTAAACATTGGTTTCATCAAAGCTAGCGTGTGAACATCAGAGCTAGTAAGCGATCGAGTTGTTATGGGTTAGTTAGTGGGGGTTAGTTAGCGACTTGGAGTCAGCTATGTTAGCCACTACGGTTAGTAGAGTTAAAGGGATTGGCTTTAGATTAACAACACGCTGGGATTCGTACTGCTGCCGCCCCAACCATCTCCACATCATCTTTTCATTCAAAATACAATTTCTCCTCACTGGCGCTAGAGAGTGCTGCATGATTTTCCTCCTGCCACAACTCCTCCTGTGCTCTTTAATCGAGACATAGCTACTGTACTTTGGATCTCCATGTTGGAACTAGTGTTGCGTTGTACCTCAAAGTATGAATTGAGGAGTTCAGGGTACTTGCTCCTGGTGTCATAACCTGAGCAGTCAGTTTCCCCTGGGGTTGCCGTCTGTTACAAAATTCCTTTTATGTTCATGAACCCCCAACATGAATAGTTGTTCTACGAACAATTATGCTGTCCTTAATTTGGTCTTAATACCGAGACGTGAGTAGCTGATCTACGAGCAGTGACATTGTCCTCTCAGATCACGGACACCATAGGCATGAATAGTTGCCATATGAACAACAGTAAATGTCTCATGTTGGTACCTCAAAGTATGAATTGAGGAGTTCAGGTACTTGCTCCTGGTGTCATAACCTGAGCAGTCAGTTTCCCTGGGGTTGCCGTCTGTGTTGGCCGTCAGTGTTCGGGCAAAGATTTCATCCTGTGTGTACATATGCATCTCCATCTCAAACTGCTCCTCGATCCTGTCCATCACAGTGGTTAACTGCTGTTTATGGATGTCATCAATGTTGGCCTGAGGAGATTAAAACAAAGAGTAAGGATGTAGTATATTTAAAAATAAATAAAAAACGATGTAAAAAAACTCATTTCACGTAATATAGGTGTAGAAACGCTATTCACAAAATTAAAATGAGTAAAAAAACAAAACAAAAAACAGCTTTTAGACGGATGTGCAGTGTGTATTGTGACAGATCATACCACAGCTGTTAATGTACGTTACGTTACCATTGAAAAACGCTGAAGGCAAGGATAATTCTCAAAGCAGTTTCTGGACACAACAGAAAAGTGCTTCTGTACCAGATCTGAAAAACACATACAGATGCATAACGTTAACGACTTAAAATGTTTTCCCTTACCTCGATCACTAAGGTACTATTCAATTCTTACCTCGATCACTAAGGTACTATTCAATTCCCTTACCTCGATCACTAAGGTACTATTCAATTCAAAGTTGCTTTATTGGCATGACATTCAGGCAGTATGTATTTCCAAAGCATCCAAAACATTTACAATTACAAGACATACAAATGGAAAGAAAAAGAAAAGCATGAATGGGAGTGTTTGTTGTCTTCGACTAGCAGGGGGTCTCTGGACGGTTGTGTCATTCACCTCCTACACCCGAACCCACCACCACGGAGTGAGGATCAGTATCATGTGGAGGTAATTGAGTGTTTTGTGTGTTAAAAAATAAATATATCAAAAGTAAATAATGTAATGATGTACATCCAAAGAATAGCATGTGTGTGTGTTCTATCTAATGGTCACTCACTGTCCCTCACTGTCCCTCACTGTTCCTCACTGTCCCTCACTGTCTCTCACTGTCCCTCACTGTCTCTCACTGTCCCTCACTGTTCCTCACTGTCTCTCACTGTCCCTCACTGTCCCTCACTGTCCCTCAAGCTATGACATGATGAAACATTTTTGCCAAATATTACTGTATTAAAAACAAAGTCAGTACAGTTAAAAATGAAGTGAAAGTACCTTTGATTTTCTGTAGTGTGTCCATAGCTGGATTTTTCAGTTCCCCCACCAGGTTTTGAACAACGCTTTCGAATAAAGTGTAGTTACTGAAACCAGGAAGTTCTCTTCCCCTGTGCTTCTGGTCAAATTCATTGACCACATCTTGGGTCATTTTGTGGTCTAAATTGAGGGAAATGGAAGTTAAATCATTTTAGTGTAAAATAAATTAWATCATGAGACATAAAACTATTGTGTTACATTACTTATGTGAATAAGTATTTTGATTACCATATTTGAATTTATTTATGAGGTGGTGCATGCTTACACAGTTACCAGCATTACATCTGTTTATAGTATAAGTACAAACCATGAATATTTGMGAAATAAAGTGAAAACAGTTATTCCTGTGCCAAATATCCCGACAATAACKTGTTTATCGATTTAAAATTGTATACTTACAGCCTGCCTTGGACTGTCCAAGCTTTTCAAACCATTTTGCAAATATTTTTTGCATGTTAATGAATAGATTTTCATCGGTTTTTAGCTCCCCTCTGCACAGCTGATCGATCTTGTAATTGAACTGTTTTATCACCTGAGGGGGGAAACAGAACACAGGAAATAGCCGGTGATGTGTTTTTTTTAAACCAGCTTTACAGACTCAAGCTTTTCATTTTATATGAAAAGGAAGCAGTTCCTGATTCATACTGAAACAACTTTATATTAAAGATGACAGCTGATAGGTTTAAGTGGTTACTCACCTCAATAAGGTACTTCCTCTTCTCTGCAGGATCCACGGGAGGACCACCCTCATACTTAGTCAATTCCGTCTGATAAACRCACAGCTGCTGTTTTATCTGATCAGACATCTGTGGCATTGATTTCTGAAAGACAAAAAAAAAACACGGTTTCATCTGATATATAACATTATTGTCATTCAAGAAGCCTTAAGCACCTATTCTGGTTGCTACTGCCCCCTAGGGATGGGATGTGGAAGTGTTCTATCTCACTGTGCTCCTAAGCCAATAACGACCTCCATTCCTAACTAGAATGCATAAGGGGACAYATGATTAGAAGTTGGCCTAACTTGGATGTGGTTGACCAGGGTTTGGGTGAGTCTAGCGGCTAGGCACTTGGTGGTTACCCTTTCTTCATCCAGGAGGGAGCTATACATTGAAAAAGAGAGAYAGAGAGACAAGATATAGTAGKAGAACATACATTGTAACTGAGTGTCAAGAGGTCGAGAAACAAGTAAACAGTTCACCTGAATTCGTCGTGATTTTCGAAGAAGTCCCTCTCCTCCTCAATTGCATCGTTTATGGTGACGCCGTCATTAATTTGTTTCTGACCACGACATTTCACAATAACGTAGCCCATATTGAGAGGGATGATTTTATTGCGAACAATGTCCAACACATCCTTCTCTGTTCCCCTGTCAATCAGGTCTGGTTTCGTCAGAATGGCTGTCAGACAAAAAGACACAAATTAAAAAACGTTACTCTTAGAGCACACCAACAACACATTGAAGACATTTCAGTGCAAATAAACCTTTCCTGTAGTATGTTATTATTATTATTTAGTCTACGTTATATGATTTCTTTACCTAAAGTTCTTGTGCCTTCAGGATCCACTTCTTTGGCCATTTTCAGAGCTTCTGTTGTTGCTATGTCAACATTGCAWGGCACCACCACCAAGTTAATGGTTTTTTGTTTTGATAAGATTTTCAGAATGAGACGTTTGATCTAGAGAAAAGCCAGAAGAGCATGACTGGCGTGGTTTTGTTTTAATCAATCTTGGTAATGTCACTTTTTTTAAATGTTTTAATGTGACACATGTTTTGTATGAATATGCCGAGATCACACTACTTGAATCGAAAAGATTGGCTAGAATCCAAAAGTGATCAAAATCAASACTTACTTGGGCTCCAATGTCTTCTGGTTGTCCRTGTACAGGTACCCTGGCGATCCCAGGTAAYTCTATCAGAGTGAGGTCACACACCGAAGAGGACATGATCTTCAAACTGATCCGTTCATCACATATCCCCACTCCCTCTCCAGCTAACTCGTTCTGGGCTGTTAAATCAAATTGAAGAAATATAGATGTACACTAGAACCTCAATGGATTGACCAGTCAAAACGAACAGGCACTATCGAACTGGGACAATTTTTTTTAAACCCACAAAAAAAGCATAATTACTGCCGTCTACAGACCAATGTAAATGTTGTTTACATGTACTAAACACATTGCATATGTTCAAGATCTGGCTAAATGATCAGAAAATGCATGTAAATATGCAATACATCATTTCTACAAGATTTTATGCTATTTTTTTAAATAGATTACACAAATAGTAACATTTAATCTAACCTTTTTAATGCAATAAATCGTTTCTACAAGAGTTTATGCTATTCTTTAAATAGATTACACAAATAGTAACATTTAATCTAACCTTTTTTTATGCAATACATCGTTTCTACAAGAGTTTATGCTGTTTTTAAGTAGATTATACAAATATGAACATTTAATCTAACCTTCTTTAACGTGTTCCGCGACTTCTGAGGGGTCACCAATATTAATACGTTTGTCTCTGTATGAGATGACAGCCTTCCACGCCACTCCGCTGACATAACAGAGTCTGAGTTCCAGTGGACACCTYGTGACAATACCTGGAAATMAACATGAAATTACAATACAACCAYCGCTATGCAAAAAGGTTTTCTGGTGAGCATTGATCTGTGCAGCGGCAGACTGAAACAATAACAATAATAATAATAATAACAATAATAATAATAACAATAATAATAATAACAATAATAATCATAATAATAACAATAATAATAATAGGCCGGGAATTTGACTCCATCCCAGGCCATCCTGTTCAAGCAAACCACCAGACCGCTAATTTTGTAGGCTAACCCTATTTGTTGATGTAACGGGTACCAAACTAGTTATACATTTGGCCACTATGTTCATTTGGGAAGAAAGTTATCCACATTACAAAATACAAACATTTGGGACTGACCAACAAGTAGCCTCTCTGAACACAGAGTTTTCAAGGTATGCTATTGGCTATGGGTGCACCTTTAAAAACTCACTAGGAATACACCAATCATAGCACATACAAATGTACAAGGCTAGACACACAAAACAATTAGCCTACACTTTTTAAAAAGAGAAGGAGATATACAGAGTTAGCTCAAATGTTCAAATTATTATCTTTATATTCAAGCATCAAGCATATCAAAAGTATTAAAAAAACTTCACACACATTCACTGAACTTGAACATAAGCTACAACAATGTAAGTGAGTATAATAGAAAAGTCGAAAAAGCACTCCTCTACAAAAAAAACTTAGATTACAATGTTTCCTCACTGGTGTCCATAAAGCCAACAGCACACAATAAACACATCTAAACACTGAGTCAATGAAATTGAACATTGGCTACATAACTGCAAGTATAATACGAAAATCCACAAAACATGCCTCTGTACAAAAGTTTTAACTCACAGCAAAATGTTCTTTCACCCTTGTCAGCCTGTGAAAGGAAGAGTCATAGCAGAGCTCCTTCAGAGTAACCAGGAAGTAATTACCACTAGTAACAATATAAGCTCAAAAAACGTGCCATGATTGTCGGCCATGTTTTCCAAGTTATATGCYGCTTRGTGTCTGTGTCCTCTGTAGCTAAGCCCACGTTTACCAATAACTTTAACTACATCAATCACACGTTCCGTGACCTGRCTCCTCTTTCTGACCTGGTRRCGTTGAACTGACATTATCACTCAGAAGGGTACGGATGTCTGCTTTGCTGGCTCTGAGGAAAAAAGTATTCTGCACTTTCTCTATGGGTCTTGTTTCTCTCATGTTCCTGTACTTTCTGATGGGCATGTTTCCAGGCCTGCATGCCTCCTTTGACAAATGCYCTATCACTGGCTGAAGGTTTTGCGATTGCAAGACATACTGAGCAGAACAAGGAGGGAGTTACTTCATAGTAGGTCAGCCATTTTCTGTTTGTTCCATCTTTAGAGTGGAATACATTGTCCCTTTCTATTGTCTCTGTCTCTCTGTCTCTCTGTCTCTCTGTCTCTCTCTCTCTCTCTCTCTCTCTCTCTTGCTCTGCAGAATGAGATTAACATTGTAAATAACCTCAACTTAAACTTGTATTACTTGTGCAGTCATCGATTGTATGCCTCCATCCGATTACATTCCTACTGATAATCTCATAAATGAAGCACATATTAATCTAAAAATCATAGCCTACATGTTTAGGTTTGTGCTCTGAAGTTGTACCTGGAGGTTCCTGCTCTGAGTCTGACTCTGAACTGACCACCATCTACAGTTCTGCCACCTGAAGCTCTGGTGCTGCTGCTTCCTTCTCCACCTTTGCAAAGAAAATACTCTATAATCATACTCACTATCATTAGTGTATCAGTAGGCTACATTAATACAGCTCTAAAAAAAAAAATAAGAGTGGTCTCTTAATTTGGAGTGGCCTCTTAATTTTTCCCAGAGCTGTATATTATTGTAACTTGTAATGCTGGTACTAATGGCGCTAATGATCTTTGTCATTGCCTGTGCTGTGTCACACAGGCTACTGTGTTACGTTCATGGATGTATTATGGTTACGTTACTGTAGCCTGTTTCGCTGTACAGTGTATATGTGCACTTTCCCTAGTTTATGTGGCATGAGTCATGACCGAATGCTGGCAAGTCCATAGTCTATGTTTACTTTTTTTTACTAGTTGAAACATATTGCCTTCAATGTCATATTATGATCGCTATGTTGCCCTCATTGCTATGATATAATTCCTCCACGAAGACGTAAGACGTGCAAACTGTTTAGTCTACCGGCCGTTGTGTCACTATTATTAGCTAGGCTACTTAGCTAGCCATGCTGGGTGTCAGTGTGTGTGGTGTAGCTAATGTTTTTGACTGACCTGGTCCCTTACTGGCGAACATGTCGCTTATTTTGCAGCGTCTGTGGCAAGGGCCTTTCTCTTTTTTTATATTCTCTCCCTCTCTGCTCCACCTTTCCTCTTCTGACTTTCCATTTCGCCGTGCGACTTGTCTAAAKTGTTATCCGTAGAGAGGCAGGTAGACCGTAGACGGTTGCTATGTGCGTCGCGGAGAGACCTGATGTCATTTTTGGTGCGGGAACACTGCAGCGAGAGTCGCGCCTGATGCGTGGATTCTCCGTCAACTCATTCCTGCTTGCTATATTATCGCTGGTCAAGTTGACTATTCACCGCAGGCCAAAACGACCCTCAGGCCACCGGGAAATGTCCCGGTGCTCCCGACAGCCAGTCCGCCATTGGATCCGTCTCAGGTCTTGTGGAAACTCTGTTAGGTGCATGCGTGTAATTGCTATTTGACGTGGGGACAACAGCAAACCACTGTCAGGGCAGCCAGGAGGGCTGAATGCACSGCACCAGTAGGTCAACGCACCATTATAAAAACTACTTTCAAAACTTTGTTGTTTTATTAAATTAAGTATTTCAAATGTCATAGTATATCCTTATAGGTAACAATGTCACAAGGATAATCTAGTTTAATTTATAACAAAGCTTTTTTTGTCAAAATAGACCAACAACAACAAAGAAATATGGGCCAAAAAATTTACATTCACTCAAGTAATGGAAGAATTCCGATAACTGCATTGCTATATAGCCTATATAACATATATATATATATATATATCCATCCATAATAACATATATATATAGCCTATATAACATATATATATAGCCTATATAAACATATATATCCTACCTATATAACATATATAATAGCCTATATAACATATATATATAGCCTATATAACATATATATATAGCCTATATAACATAATATATATAGCTATATAACCTATATAATAATACATATAATATAACATATATATTATATATATATCATCCATAATAACATATAATATATATAGCCTATATAACATATATATATAGTCTATATAACATATATATATAGCCTATATAACATATATATATAGCCTATATAACATATATATATATAGAGTATATAACATATATGTATATAGCCTATATAACATTGGGCGCCATGCAACAGAATATCTTACCATTTCCTCTGGGCAGTGCCACTCCAGATAGGGCCTCAAGCACAGAGCTCTTTCCTGAACTCTGGTCTCCCACCACAGCAATGGCTGGCAGTGGAAGGTCCTGATCTATTCCAATGGCTCTCAGGTAGTCTATTAAGTCAATGTAGGGCCTGACCCGCCCGGCCATCTGGTCCTGGAATAGCCCACTTGTTGGTTCACTGGAAAAGCATTAAAGCAATGAAATGTGCTTCTACATCTGCGTTGCTTGCTTGTTTGGGGTTTTAAGCTGGGTTTCTGTATAAGCACTTTGRGACATCGGTTGATGTCAAAAGGGCTTTATAAATACGATTGATTGATTGAAATGATGAATGATTCGTTTAAATGACCCATGTATGGCTAAATAGATTTTCCACTGATTGGAACATACACAGGAACTATAACATGTTCTGTTAGTTACACTTTCACACTGTTTACTTAATACATGCATAAATAATTATCATGGACTAAAGGTTGAATCCTTTGCCAAATGCAGGTAATCAAAATTTCAGCTGACGTATTATTGCGTGAAAAATTTTAGTTACACATGCAGATTATTATTATTWWTTTTTTTATAAATGAGAGTTTTCAGAATATCTTCAAYTGTTGTGAGCAATACGGTGTTTCTGTGCATTGTTACGGTGCCTAAAGGAGTTACAAATAGAGCTAGTATGTCAAAATCACAACCTGCAATAACGTTACACCACCCTGATCCCATCCTCATGATTTGCTTATTTATCATTTCCTTGTTTATTATCCTTTCCCTCTCAACACAATATATCATCAAAGCACATTTTACATTTAGATTATGACTGTTTACTGTTGTAATTTATGTATATGCCCAGTTCCTAAACTTAGAATTTATATCAACAGAATCATATAAAATATATAATATTGTACACAAGAAGTATTCAAAAAGTGCAGCATACAAGTGGTTTGGATTAGTTTTAAAATAATCTCACCTCATTTTTTAAATTGAATTTCCAAGGAAACAAAAAGAGTTCATAAGATTATGTTCTCTTGGATGAAATCTCTTCTATGAAAATGATATGCTCAGTCACATGTATTTTGTCCTGAATACCCATAAACCTCAGAGTAGTTGGATATTGTTCCAAAGTGCTTGCACACCACCCATTCTCTTTCCTGATTGCTGATGGRGATATCCTCTGAGTTGTAAAATAATCTCCGTGGCATTCTATGACATTCTACTTACACCAGCGGTCAAACTTGCAAATTGAAGCAGTTTGGGTGTCAGGTCAATATTTAGAAGTTTGTCCCCCCTAGAAAAAATGTGTGTTGTCTGTTTTCTACTTCCAAAGTGATCTCTAATAAGTTTACAAGAACAAAATACTTTTTAAAAACTGAATTTAACGGGGCATTAAGCAAAAAACAAAAATCTGGGAGAAAACGGCCAGTGTCAGAAGACATAAACATCCGTTTGAGTCCCAGAATTGACAAAAAAGTGTAAATTGGATAACTTTGGTCATGAAGTCAGCATTTTTTTTAAACGAGAATGTATGATATTTATAGATTGGTTTATAGATTTGGATTGGATTATACTCAAAATAAGAAAAAAAACAGAAGTGTTTTAKAATGGCCAAAAATTCTCTTCTCAGTCAAATTTCTTAATTAGGAGGAAGAAAATCAAGGCAAAAATCTGTCAATTCAACCTTTCAGATCCCTGGCGGAGAAAGCAAACAGTGAATGGACATAACTTTATCTCTATAGGAAGAGCCAATCAGACATTCAGTCTCTGATCATCTCAGCAACAATAAAGGCTTTACATAAGAGTTTCAGTTGGCAACATTTGAAGAATGCAATCGATATAAACAGTGATCATTTTATAACCCTCRGACGTTTATTGATATCCATAAACTGTATGGCTACTTCACTGACATTCTCACCAACATTATCACCAGCAATGACCTTCATCAGTTAACATTTGTCTCATAAAAATGTGTAACTAACTTAATGTATTTTTTTTGTGTTTTCCATCTTCAGCAACAACAAAAAACATTCTAAAAAATCTCAGGTTCCTGGGTTCATGTCTTGGTCAGGGCCACCCCTGATTTCGCCAAGGCCCACTTTGGTGTCAGAAATGGGATTGCACTGAGTGAGGCCAATTAAACTGTTTCCTGTAGACGTGCTTTTCCCTCACCGAAGAAAGGGTGTAGTGTTGTGACTGTACAATACCTAGCGACCTCGCAAAGAGGTTTTGACCTTTTTGGCACATTGGTTTAAAGGGTCGTTCCACGAAATTAGTGCCTTTTGCGTCACTTCGATATTTTAAGTATAAATTGTGCACAAATATTGAATTGTAAAAGCCTGTGATATTGAATGAAGTGCCCTTTAATATAGAACACATGAACAATTCAATAAATCAGATTGTTTTATATGAATAAAGACTCGCTAATTCATAATTTTGACGTATCTTCTAGGATGATTTTAACCCACCTAGCCCCATAGTTTCTCCAAGTCTCCCAATCATTGTAACGCAACCATGTGCCACATTTTAAGGTCTACCCTGTTACGTGAACTGAACTCTTGTTTTAATATGGTGAATACTTTTTTTTCTCCAAAAGAAACATTGAATATCTAATAGTCAAATCATGGTGTAAAAACAGGTGAGCTGCTTCTACTTTTCCTGGTGTTTTGTGGTGGAAAACTGAGCAAGTTGAGCATAACACATTTTTAACTATTGTAATTTTTTTGTGAAGCTTGTATTCAATTGCCCCTTCTCTGTTGCACACAACAAGCTTCCATTCCTCCTGTCACAAAGGGGATTTATGGCTGATTTAAGATAATTTCAATCCCTATTATATTAATAGGCACTTACTATATTTTTTTAAATTATTTAACATCTTAAGACGTGTTTTTTATAAAATTGAACATGTGCTCTTTATGACAGAACTTTAAAATTAGGTGAAATAACATGTTTTTTGTGTGTTTTTTTTTACCAAGTTACACTCCAAAAAGGCACCTAATTGGTGGAACGATCCTAAAGATGTTAGACTGACAGTTGCAGGGACCTGTGTTCAAGACCTGGTRGGGGCTACCTCTCAAATCCGCCACAAGAAATTGTATTACATTTTACGAACATTTAATTTAAAAGTGCATTGTAATGTACTGAACAGCACACACAAGTACAGTTTAATCGAGTACAGGCTTAACCGAATGAACACCAGAGACAGAATGCAATATGGACTTTTATTTGTTATTGTTTAATTTTATTAAATAGTTTGGGCAATGGTCTCATCTCAGAGGAATGCTCCTTGGAGCCAAATGCCGATGACAGGTAGCCCGAAACCCCCCAACATAAATAACTTACTCACTAGGGAGAAGGGACACGGCGGAGCAACAGTTGGGTCTGAAGATTAAAAACAATGATAATTAGATGTAAAACAGATGCATGCGAAGAATAGAACATGCTGTAATGAAAAGTATTATATGAAATGTTTATTAATGAAAACGCACTGAGTGCAGAAATCAAACATTGTTTAATGTGATTGGTTGACCACGTAATGTGATATMTATGATTAGCATGAAACACTAGCTGAGCGTTGAACCCAATAGTGCCGAAATGCGGGAAAAGTCCCAGACTCAAAAGTCCCCGTCCAATTTAGACCAGCTGAGTGCTTCGCGAATTACAAATTAGAATAATGAAGGGCTCCTGCCACTATATGCACGAGTGAAATTGGATACTTGTTAACTAATGTAGCCATTGATAGCTATGGTAAAAGGACCATTGAGCTTAGAGGATAGTCAATAGATTGGGCCAGYCATATTAGGTGTAGCAGAGCATGACTGGTAACCTAGTGTCTGGAGAGTGAGGGTGGAATTATGTAAATGACTTACGAGGGAGAGGGGACGCAACTAAACAACAACTGGATCTAAAGATTGAAAACAATTATTKATTAGAGGTAAAAAAGAGATGCACGCAAGGAAAATAACAAAAGTGAGATTGTGCTGTAATGGAAAGTATTATATTACATGTTTTAAATAAAGCATGGCGCGCTGAGTGCCTGAATCAAACATTTGCTGATGTGTTTGGATGAAACACTACGTATGATGTAATGCGATTTGAACCCTATCATGCATGCAGTAATAGGGACACATGACAAAGTGTCTGACTCAACGCTTCAACCTTTAAAAAATGTATTATATATATTTTTTAACCTTTATTTAACTTGGCAAGTCAGTTAAGAACAAATTCTTATTTACAACGACACCCTACCGGGGAACAGTGGGTAAAATGACTTGTTCAGGGGCAGAATGACCTCGTCAACTCGGAGATTCGATCTCACAACCTTATCAGTTACTAGTCCAATGCTCTAACCACTAGGCTACCCTGCCACCACACATTGACCTGAGAAGATGGTTAATAGATTGGGTCTAACATATAAGATGTAAGGCACCTAGTGAGGCTGCTGTGGTTGTTGATCCAGTTCTGAACGAGTGACCAGCTGAGATGGTTGAGACGAAACACCTTTATATTACGAAAGAAGAGATGTAAAAGCAGATCGGGGGGGTTGAAGAGGAGGGATGAATAGAGAACGATGACGAGGAGCAGAGCAGGGTCATGCGTGAAGATATATTAGCATTAAAGCAAGAGAATGGATTGAGTGTCAATGCGAGCTATTATGATAGTCCCCCCCCGGGAACCTGATTTAGAATGCTTAAGAGTGAAGCTATAGTGATTAAGGTGAAAAGACCGGATCGATAAAACCTAAATCCCCTGAAGGAAGAAAAGTGATAGGAAACCCAGTAAGAAGTTGTCAACGCGGAGGGAAACCGCTTTGTCTGAGGGCTGCGAGTATACGCTGTAGAATAGAAAGTAGCTTAGTATCAGTCATGCTGATTGAATATGAATGGGCAAAAGTGGCACGAGACAAAGCAACAAGACCTAATAGTTGCCTGAAATACTGTGATTCACCTAGTGTGCTGTCGCTAGGCCTATGAGTTGAGGCCCACTATAGACTTACCATTTACCCGTAACGTAAGGCCAATGAACTGCAGACTACTGAGCCTGAAAATACCTTAAAAGTACAAGGATGGGAATCACCTTAGTAAACCTGTACTCAGAGGATCAGGCATGATCTGCAGCACATCCATAGAAACTGTAGGACCAACCGTGAAAAGGCACTTGAGTAAAAGTGTTAGGAAGTACTGACGTTCCAAATMAACCTTGCACACCAGCAGTAAGGGAACCACCGAGGTGGAATCCATTGCTGGGTAGCTTTAATTTGCAAACAGAGTTTGGTGACTGTGGGGACCAACCGTTGTTAGATGGGTAGGATGTTTGAAGCTTGCATAGAGAAGCATTTCATCAATCAGTTAGGGCAAGATGTAACCCTGTTTCTTAGAAACTTCACCTGTAACAAGGAAAGAAATGATTAGAATGATAATGAACATGAATAGGCTACAGGCAACATAACTGAAGTTGAAAGCCACGGTTCTTAATTGATTATTGGGACAGTGACAATAGTTTTGTTGTTTTGGCTCTGTACTCTGAAACGATACAATGCCTGTGAGGTTAAAGTGTCAGCTTTAATTTGAGGGTATTTTCATCCATATCGGGTGAACCGTTTAGAAATATACAGCACTTTTTGTACATAGTCACCCCATTTTAGGGAACCAAAAGTATTGAGACCAATTCACTTATATGTGTATTAAAGTAGTCAAAAGTTTAGTATTTGGTTCCATATTCCTACCACMCAATGATTACCTCAAGCTTGTGACTTCAAACTTGTTGGATGCATTTTCTGTTTGTTTTGGTTGTGTTTCAGGTGTTATGTGGCGTTCCCTACATTCAAATATAATTAATAGAGAGGAGAGAGTGATAGCGAGGGGAGAGGAAACAGCACAACGCGTTAAGGGGAAAGAGTAGGCTATGAGGTAAATAGGTAAAATGACATTCCGCACATTGGAAAGAGGAGAAGAAACAAGACACTACGCTGGTGATGATGATGATATGTTTGTATTCATTCCCACTGTGATATGTTTGTATTCATTCCCACTGTGATATGTTTGTATTCATTCCCACTATGAGGATGATATGTTTGTATTCATTCCCACTATGAGGATGATATGTTTGTATTCATTCCCACTGTGATATGTTTGTATTCATTCCCACTACAGTGATGATATGTTTGTATTCATTCCCACTATGATATGTTTGTATTCATTCCCACTATGACGATGATATGTTTGTATTCATTCCCACTACGCCTGTATAAAAGGAAACAAAGGGAATCATGTTATGGACGAAGATGAGCATTCAGACCAGCCTTCCGGCTCGAACTTTCGTAAAACTACATAAAAAATAATTCTGACATGTGATACGTGATCATATGAGCATAATGACACAATTAAATAATTAAGTAATAATAACTTTTGAAAGACGCAAGTCAGCATTCCAGCAACGGCAGATAGCAGCATAGTAAATCCGTAAAAACTTTATACCTTAACTGTAAGTTTATAAAAACGTACAGTATGAGTGACTCGAGTAATAAACCACAAATGATACACCGCTCAGTTTATCTTTTTGTCTCCTCCCTTTCTTCACATTCTTTGTCTTTATGTTTGTCAATTTCATTCTAAAAATCTAATCAAATCAAATATTATTTGTCACATGRGCCGAATACAACAGGTGTWGTAGACCTTACCGTGAAATGCTTAGTCCTTCACCAACAATGCGGGTTTAAGAAAAATGAGAGTTATGAAAAKAAATATTCACTGAATAAACTAAAGTAAAAAATAAAAGAGCAAAATTCAGGAGTCTTATTGCTTGGGGGTAGAAGCTATTCAAAAGTKTTTTGGTCATAGACTTGGCGCTCCGGTACKCTTGCCGTGCGGTAGCAGGGAGAACAGTCTATTACTAGGGTGGCTGGAGTCTTTGGCAATTTTTAGYGCCTTCCTCTGATACCGCCTGGTAAAGATGTCCTGGATGGCAGGAAGCTTGGCACCAGTAATGTACTGGGCTGTACSCACTACCCTRTGTAGCGCCTTGAGGTCAGAAGCCGAGCAGTTGCCATACCAGGCGGTGATGCAACCGGTCAGGATGCTCTCGATGGTGCAGCTGTAGAACTTTTTTGAGGATTTAGGACCCATGCCAAATCTTTTCAGTCCCTTGAGGGGGAAAAGGTGTTGTCGTACGCTCTTCACAAATGTCGTGGTGTGTTTGGAGCATGTTAGTTTGTTGGTGATGTGGACACCAAGGAACTTGAAGTTCTTAACCTGCTTCACTACAACCAATGAGAATGGGGGGTGGGTTGCTCGGTCCTCCTTTTCCTGTAGTCCACAATCATCTCCTTTGTCTTAATCACAATGAGGGATAGGTTGTTGTCCTGGCACCACACTTCCAGGTCTCTGACCTCCTCCCTATAGGCTGTCTCATCGTTGTCGGTGATCAGGCCTACCACCGCTGTGTCGTTGGCAAACTTAATGATGGTTTTGGAGTCGTGGTTCACCACGCTGTCATGGGTGAACAGGGAGTACAGGAGGGGACTAAGCACGCACCCCTGAGGGGCCCCCGTGTTGAGGATCAGCGTGGCAAATGTGTTGTTGCCTACCCTTACCACCTGGTGGCGGCCCGTGAGGAAGTCCAGGATCCAGTTGCAGAGGGAGGTGTTTAGTCCCATCCTCCTATCCTCATCTCTTGTTCACCAGCTATCTTCGCTCTTTTCCTTCTGTCTCTGTTGTTTTTTTTTACTTCTGTAACTACCTTTTTCTTATTCTGGTTTTCACAAATGACTATAAAAACCATCAAAGAGAAAGGAAATCATAAATGTCCACCTATTTATATACAGTGCATTCGGAAAGTATTCAGACCCCTTGACTTTTTCCAGATTTTGTTACGGTACAGCCTTACTCTAAAARGAATGAAATTGTTTTTCTTTCTCATCAATCTACAAACAATACAACATAATGCCAAAGGAACAGATTTTTTTCAATTTTATTTAAAAAATGTAATWWAAAAAAATCACATTTACATCAGTATTTAGACCCTTTACTCAGTACTTTGTTGAAGCACCTTTAACAGCGTTTACAGCCTTGAGTCTTTTTCGGTATGACGCTACAAGCTTGGCACACGTGTATTTGGGGAGTTTCTGCCATTCTTCTCTGCAGATCCTCTGCAGAGAAGACACAGTCTATTTGGACACAGTCTATTTTCAATAGTTCTATTTTGTTTGTTTTTACTCCTGTCCTACCCTCAACCTCTCCCATCTATTTCTGATGTCCTTCCTCTACCCTCAACCTCCCATCTATTTCTGATGTCAATCCGGTTTGATTTCTATTTCTCATATCTTTCAAACTGTGCTCTTTCACAACAGTTCTTAACCTTTTTACGTTTTACGCCTCTCCTGAGTCCGTACGGGAGTTGCAGCGATGGGACAAGACTGTAACTTCCAATTGGGGAGAAAGAAATAATGACTTGGGGTTTAAAGAATGGGCAAGAAAATATATTGTTAAAGTAATGGATTTATACAATGAAAAAGGGCTCATGTCCTTTTGAAGAACTAAAGGATATTTTTCGCTTACCACAAAAGCATTTTTTACAAATACTTACAATTGAGAAGCTTTATTTTTCCAGTCTAAAACAATCTGCCCTACAACCTCCTTTGACCACTTTAGAAACGTTCTCTGTTAATATGTGTCATGGGAGAGGTCAAATTACGTCATTATATGAGAAAATGCTATTATCGTGATTGCGGGGTAATCTGTAAAGATATTTTTTCCTGTTGTCTTTCCTGCCTTGTTAGAGCAGCCAAATACTGCACAGATATTGGCCATGGTGATGAGTCAACTAGTTTTAGGTACTATAATCATACAGCTTGGGGTAGCCACTCAGCTGTTGTTGACAGAAGGATTGATGTGGTGGTCTTCCAAAATGGCCYCCAGTAAGCGTCATACATCACCATGGCAACCCTCTAAAGTGGCTTTTGAAAGACGCAAGTCAYCATTCTTCCAACGACAGATAGCAGCATAGTAAATCCATAAAAACGTTATACCTTACTGTAAGTTTATAAAAATGTACAATATGAATGACTCAAGTAGTAAACCACAACTGGTATATGGCATTACTGCTTACCGGCCCAACCCGACTCTGTTTTTCTTTTTGTCTCCTCCCTTTCTTCAAATGATTTGTCTTTATGTTGTCACCTTTATTCCCATCATCTTCTCTTGTTCACCAACTGTCTTCTTTCTTTCCATCTGTCTGCGTCTTTGTTTTTAACTTCTGTAACTACCTATTTACTTATGTGAGAATGCTATTCATTGACTACAGCTCAGCGTTCAACACCATAGTGCCCTCAAAGCTCATCAATAAGCTAAGGACCCTGGGCCTAAACACCTCCCTCTGCAACTGGATCCTGGACTTCCTGATGGGCCGCCCCTGCATGTGACTAATAAAATTTGATTTGATTCTTCTGTTTTCACAAATGACAATAACAACCCTCAAAGGAAATCATAAAAGTCGGCCAATATACTGCATGTAAAGATTTTATAGGATTATAGCTTTACTACAGTACCTAACATCCATAATATGGAGCTTCTTCTATCAACTCAAAGGTTAATACAAGGTCAAGCTGCCATYAAATATGTGTCAATTACTCTAGTCCCCAAAACGTTATACTCCATGATCAAAACAAATAAGGTAATAGGGGAAACCCCTGCCTTGTACCTAGATAATTCTACGACCAATAGTCCTACTCTGTAAATCAATAAATGTTTTATTTTATTTTACATTTATGTTACCAGGTAAGTTGCCTGAGAACACATTTTCATTTACTGCAAAGACCTGGGGAATAGTTAGAGGGGAGAAGAGGGGGGGGATGAATGAGACAATTGTAAACTGAGGATGTTTAAGCTAAACACACCTATATTTCATCACTGCAGGACAAGCATTAAATCAAATTAATATGTATTCTCCATAATGTAGTTTCATTTACATTTAATGATGATTTTACTGTATTTTAATTGAGTTGGACCTTAGAAATCAATGGAAAGTCACGTTGACCTGAGGAATTTGAACCTAGTTTTAATATGCTTCATATCATTACCCTTTGAACTGTCTGGATTATAAAATGCAATTGAACAAGTCATTTTCATAGTATCCCCAAGAGAAACCACAAGATAACYTCTTGACTGAGGTCAGTTTAGTGTCTTAATAAGTGATTCGATTTAAAACGAGGTAAGAGTATTTTTAAATCAAATCCAGGTCAGTTTTATTCATGGAAATGTTATGTTGTTTGGTTACATTTTATACTCCGGAACTGGGCATAAGTAGTTTCATAAGTAGTTTCTTTCAATCTATCTACCCAAGCGGGGGGAAAAAGTATATTTTAATATATTACAAGTATACTGAAGTATACTTAAAAATACTACAAATTCATGTAATATACTTTAAATAGGATATGCACTTTTCTAGTATATCTTAAGTATACTATACATATACTATCATTACACTTCAACACACTTATTAAAGATTACACTTAAAGGTGCACTATGCAGAAATCGCTGCGCCATTTTCTGGTTGCTAAAATTAGAATAGTTTGCATTATTTTAGTTTATGTGACAAAACAAGCAAGTATAGTGTAGAGAATCACTGTACACTCTAAACCGCTTTGAAATATATTTTCGATAACCCAAAAATATTGTATTTTCAGCTGGTGTACAAAACCGAAAGTAAAAGATGCAACATTTAGATAATTTATGTTTTTATAATATTTAAATGTTAATAACAAAACACTTATTAAGTTAGCATTAAATGCATTAAATCTATTTAAAATTGTTCCAATTTAGATCATTTTAAATATACTCAAGTATTTTTATCACAGACATACTTCTGTATACTTAAATACATTGATGAACTATGACATCTGCTTGGGTATCTATCTATATATCTATCTATCTATCTATCTATCTATCTATCTATCTATCTATCTATCTATCTATCTATCTACAGTATCTAGCTTTATATCTATCTATCTAGAGAAAACATTTAGGGAAATTGCAGTTGTTTCATTTCATCTAAATGGTATTCATTAGGCCCTATCTCTTGGATTTCAGACGGGAAAAGAAATGTCAGATGATGAAGATGGACCTAGGTGGGACAACATGATTAAAATTGTTGGTTTTTAATGACAAAGGCATACTATTTTCTATCTGTTATTGCACTCTCGCAGCACAATAATAAAAAATAATCTGTACCACAACAGTTTCACATCGGCTGCACTTTCAATCAATTTAGCCATGCATTAGTCTATCAACAAATMAACCATTTAACATGTCATTGTTCTGTACCCCTGACATACCCCCAGCATGTTCCAAGACCAGTTGGCGAAGAAGGTCCGGCCCTTCATTGAATTAATAGACTACCTGAGATCCATGGGGATAGAGAAGGAGCTGCCACTGCCAGCCATTGCTGTGGTGGGAGACCAGAGTTCAGGAAAGAGCTCTGTGCTTGAAGCCCTTTCGGGAGTGGCACTGCCCAGAGGAAATGGTAAGTATTATGTGAACACAAAGTTATTATCAAACTGTGAAGCATTTTTTAATGTAGGCTATAGCATAACCTGTTGATTGTTCTCTTAGAATTGTCATGATTTGTCACTGAGAGACTATTTAACAAACCCTATCTGACATTTAACATTATTGGTAGTGTATGTATTGTCAGGGCATTAAGTTAGACATGACAGAGTTATGTTATCATATCATGATCTGTCATTAGTWCGGCCTTGTTTCCCATCCAGGTATTGTCACCAGGTGTCCACTGGAACTCAGACTCTGTTATGTCAGCGGAGTGGTATGGAAGGCTGTCATCTCATACAAAAACAAAACRTTTGAATTTGATGACCGAGAAGAAGTCGCGAGGCACGTTGAGCAAGGTATGATGGGTAAAAACGAGGATGGATTTAGACCAGCAACTACCTCTTTGAGGAGCACACCCAGTCGCTCTCCGGGAGAATGGTTGACCAACCCTGGTTTACACAGTGTACGATTGTGATATCATGGATTTTCCTTTGTCCTTTGTGTTTTTTTTAACAGTTTTTTCTGTGCATGAGGCAGATATATTCCATCACCATTTTCACATTGATTTCACAGCCCAGAATGAGTTAGCTGGAAGGGGAGTGGGGATATGTGAAGATCTGATCACTCTCAAAATCAAGTCTTCCACAGTGTGTGATCTCACTCTGATTGACTTACCTGGGATCGCCAGGGTACCAGTACCAGGACAACCAGAGGACATTGAAGCCCAAGTGAGTCTCGAGTTGATRACTTTTTTGGAGTTTGTCCAGATAGACTTGCTTGGTTATCTCCTACTGTAGTTCTTCATAACAGTCCACCATTTTGATTACGGAGGTTTAACTTCATACAGATGTGGATTAACCTTAAAATGAGTCATGTTTCTGTTGTTTCCTGGTAATGATTAGTAGAAGGTGAAGGAAAGGAAAGTATACTGTAGGAAAGGAAACCAATGTTATTTCTGATTATGTACCAGTAATGGTAATGTACCACGTAATGATAATGTACCACGTAATGGTAATGTACCACGTAATGATAAGGTACCACGTAATGATAATGTAACACGTAATGGTAATGTACCACGTAATGATAAGGTACCACGTAATGATAATGTAACACGTAATGGTAATGTACCGCGTAATGATAATGGACCACATAAATGATAATGTACCACATAATGGTAATGTACCACGTAATGGTAATGTACCACGTAATGATAATGTACCACGTAATGATAATGTACCACGTAATGATAATGTGCCACGTGGCTCCCTGGACAGTTATGCTCTTCTACTTTTTCCGCAGATCAAAAGTCTAATCATGAAATACATTTCGAAAAAGAAAACCATTAACTTAGTGGTGATACCATGTTATAATGACATAGCAACAACAGAAGCCCTGAAAATGGTGCAAAAAGTGGATCCTGAAGGAACAAGAACTCTGGGTAAAGAAATTATAAAGATGAGCCTTTTAAAACATTTTTATTTTTTTTATTTTACAGTTGATGAAAATGGTTATAGTCACAATTAAGCACTTAGATATCTATGTATTGTAACGCTTTTAATTTKTCTCATTTGGTCTTCCAGCCATTCTGACAAAGCCAGACCTGATAGACAAGGGGACGGAGAAGGATGTGTTGGAAATTGTCCGCAATAAAACCCTTCCACTCAATATGGGCTACGTCATTGTGAAATGTCGTGGTCAGAAGCAGATTGATGATAAAATGTCCATAGCTCAGGCACTTGAAGAAGAGTTGGACTTCTTTCAAGATCACGAGCACTTCAAGTAAAATTTCTAATAAAATCAACAACAACAAAAAACAAATGGCACATGCGACGAATATACAACTGGTGTAGACTTTACTCTGAAATGCTTGCTTACGAGCCCTTCCCAAAGATGCAGAGTTTAAAAATAATAATAATAATAATACAAAATAAAATAGTAAGACGAGGAATATGATAAAATACACAAGAATGGAGCTATATACAGGAAGTACCAGATCAATGTGGAGTTATATACAGGAAGTACCAGATCAATTTGGAGCTATATACAGGAAGTACCAGTACCAGATCAATGTGGAGCTATATACAGGGAGTACCAGTACCAGATCAATGTGGAGCTATATACAGGAAGTACCAGTACCAGATCAATGTGGAGCTATATACAGGGAGTACCAGTGCCATATCACTGTTCAGATGTACAAGGCATTTGATCGTACCTATGGTAGCCTGTAGCGTTTTGTAAAGTACGTTTGAATTGTTGTTGTTTTTCAAATGCATTATGCTATGATTAACCATTAAAACCTTTTTAATAGCAAGCAATGACTTTCAACTTATTGTCTTGCTGGAAGATCCACTTGCGGCAAGTCTCAATGGTACTTAACCCACGTTAAGTTCAACGGCGTCATGAACTTTAACAAGTACCAGGACATTTTGGCCAGACACCTTTTTGCCTCTGCCAGGAGGCTGAATCGTGTCCGCAAGTGGACCTTCCAGCAAGACAATAACCCCAAGCACACATCAAAATACACAAAGAAATGGTTAATTGACCCCAAAATCAAAATTTTGCAATGTCCACCTCAGTCTCCTGACTTGAACCCCATTGAAAACCTGTGGTTTGAATTGAAGAGGGCAGTCTATAAGCGCAGACGAAGGATATCAAGGATCTGGAATGGTGTGATAAAGACCCCCTTCCCAATCTGTTCTCCATTCTCAAAAAAACATTTTATAAAAAGGCTCAGTGCCATTATCCTGGCAAGGTGAGGTATTGAAAACAGGTGTGCCAGTAATTTTGAAAAACATGTTTTTACTTATTAAACAAAATATCTTTCTCTGAGCAATTGGGTTAGTATAAAATAATATACATTTCATTCTTTTTAGAATACAATATAGCTCASTATTTTTTATTATATATTTTATACGGCTTATTTTGCTCATATTTATCAAGGGTGCCAATAAATTGTGGACCTAACTGTACATGTTTACATATTACTGTGATTACATRTTTGTAACACTTTAAAATGTGTTAATTAAATTCCTCTCCTTTTCAATGTATAGATCRCTCCTGCTTGAGGAAAGGGCCACCACCAAGCACCTAGCCACAAAGCTCACCTATACGCTGGTCAACCACATCAAAGTTAGTCCAACCATGTGCTATTATCATTCGATCATCTGTCCTTTACCTTATGCCTCATGTACACCCAGGTCTGGTGCCTGACAGCCTGTTTAAGTTGTGTATTTGTTTTTGGTCAGAAATCCCTACCAGAGATGTCAAATCAGATTAAAAAGCAGCTGTGGAACGTGAGGAAGGCATTGGGAGAGTGTGAGGGTGGGCCTCCCTCGGACCCTGCAGAGAGGAAGGAGTTCCTCATTGAGGTAAGTAACCATTCACCTTTCTCTGTCTTTCACCTGTCATGATTGATCAGCTTTGGAAGATTCTTCTCTGTACAATAGTCTTCACCTATACTATGACATCTTAAATATACATATTTTTCTTCGTCTGTCKCAAATGTTAAGTCTATGTTGACTAATATAAAGCACTTCTGCTATATTTCCTACTGTTCAATGGTCAGTTCAATTTKAACCAATCKAATGGTGCCCATTGATTCGTCAAGAGTATACAGTAAGTTATGAAAGCCTTATGTAGGGGTCCACTAAAAATTACTTGTTACATTCAACAAAATAAACACCTTATATTACAATATTATATTCTATGGAAAGTTATACGTCTTACTTGTTATGTTAATTTTGCGTTACTTTCCTAAAAAAATAAAACTCTCACAAGGACGCTTAGCAAAGGAAACACGTTGGTTTACACATCAATAGCTGATGCGTTAGGATGCTAATCGGAAACTCTGAGATACGAGTTAGAAATAGCTACTAGAATGATCCTCCGAGTTAGAAATGGCTACTAGAATGATCCTCCGAGTTAGAAATTGCTACTAGAATGATCCTCCGAGTTAGAAATAGCTACTAGAATGATCCTCCGAGTTAGAAATAGCTACTAGAATGATCCTCCGAGTTCGAAATGGAAAACCTCGGACCAGAATGATTATACCGAGTTTGCGCGTTGTTTTTATGTTTCATCACGGACCTTTCACCTTTCCGACCAAAAGATGGTAAAACATATTGACAACCCCAATAACATGGACAATGTATCTAGTTTGACCCAATGTCAACATAAGCAAGCTAATATTATTAGCAATGTTAGCCAGCTTAGTCACATCTAGCTAAAATCTAGTTAAAATCTCTTTGGTTTCATTGTTTTTCCGACTTCAAAAGCACTCGAATGCATTCACCAACTACGAGTTCCACAGAAAAGGATCCAAACACACCATTAGTAGGAGTAAAGTCTTTTTTTCTCCATACAAATAACACAACGTTGTTAATATTATTGCTCAAATTTAAAACATTACATTGTACCATGTTTTGTGCTTCTACCATGTTGTTGTCGTGTTGTGTTGCTACCATGTTGTTGTCATGTTGTTTTGCTACCATGTTTCTGTCATGTTGTTTTTCTACCATGTTGTTGTCATGTTGTGTTGCTACCATGCTGTGTTGTCATGTGTTGCTGCCTTGCTATTTTGTTGTCTTAGGTCTCTCTTTATGTAATGTTGTGTTGTCTCTCTTGTCTTGATGTGTGTTTTGTCCTATATATATATATGAAAATAAATATTWAAAAAATATTTTTTAATCCCAGCCCCCGTCCCCGCAGGWGGCCTTTTGGTAGGATGTCATTGTAAAAAAGAATTTGTTCTTAACTGACTTGCCTAGTTAAATAAAGTTTAAATAAAAATTAAATAAACATTGTTACTAAAAGTAATACTATAACTAACTTTAGTTCTTTAAAATAGGATTAAATGTGAACTACAGAAGAGTCAGAAGGTGTTAATTGTGTTATGTGTTTGTTATTTTTCTCCCTTCAGATCATAACAGAGTTCAATGAGAGGATTACTCATCTGTCCACAGGGGATAATATTGAKGAGGAAAATCTATTTGTCCTCATGCGAAGTGACTTTGCAGATTGGATGGAATGTCTTAAAAACCTCAAGGCAAATTGTAGGTACACTTTTGAATAGACAGGCTATTGCTCAACATGTCCATATCCATAACTTGTACTGATACTACAGTACACAGATATGTACAGTAGTATTGTTAACTGTGTAAGACACACAACCAGTAAGATGCACAACAATAAATTGGTGAGTAAACATTGATCGCTGTTCGTGGTGAAGAAAGAAAATGTCCCTTGTATTTTCAAAGCATTTTTCTCCGATAGGTCAGTAAACGCCATCTACAGGCATTWACCCTCTACTACACCACTTTGWACAACAAAATTAATCAATCATAATATTATTGTTATTATACTAATAGTAACGTCATACAAAAAGTAATTATAATCAATTATATTTTCAATTATAGTTAAATTATTAACATTTACAATTTCTCTAAATCTCTGTTTTTTTCTCGATTTAGATCATGAAGTAGTGCAACAGGTGGTGGATGAATATGATCAGAAGCACAGGAGAAGTGAGCTGCCAGGTTTCACTAACTACGTGGGATTTAAACGCGTTGTTCAAAAACTAGTGGCTGAACTTAGGAATCCAGCTACGACGACACTCCAGAAAATCAGAGGTAACTGACCAGAAGCCCTAGATTTCATGTGATGTCCCATAGTGCATTGCATTTTCTGAAAGTCCCTTCATTGCACCTGTGAAATGTATTGTTGTGATGCATCATGTATGGGGCGCTATGGAACTTCTGACAAGACAAACATGCTTATTAAGCACTCATGAAAGGAAGTTTTGGTGAATCAGCTACAACTAAACGGTAAATAGAAAAGAATGTTAAGTTACATTTTGTGTATCCCTTTAACAAATACATTCCTTTGTGTTTTTCAGAAACGGTGCATACACAATTTGTTAATTTGTCSAAAGTCAGCTTCGAGAATTTTCCTTATCTTCAGCACGTCTCAATGGTAATGGCAATAATAATTTGTTAATAAGACCGTTTAAAAACATATGTTTTATTTACACAAATTATCCCGTCTAATTTTAAAATATCGTACCCAGTTGTTTTAAATGTTTGTCTGTTTTACATTAAATACATGTACACTGTATTCTGTGTTTTGATGTGAGGTTGATGTTCTAGCAGGCAGGAATACATGAGATAAAGCAAAAAAAAAAAAAAAAAAAAAATTTAATGAAGAATTACAGTTTACATGTGGGTTATTTTGTAGCCTGAATCTGTCTCTGAAACAATAACAGTATTACATTGCCCCCCTGCATCCAAAGTTAGTAGTTTTTGTCCTCGTGGTAATTTAGGGCTTGATTTAACCCGTATCACCGAAGTTCAGCGCTATAGGTCAATTTAAATTTTAAAGGCATTGTTCAGGCGTATTCACGGTAAACGCTGAATACGTCAGCTCAATCGGAAAATCGCAGTTAAATGGCAATACGGGTTGAATAGAGCTGAACATCCACAATACAGTCTGAATAGAGAGAGAGAGCACTTACTCTTTGTTTGAACTCCTAGAAAAACATTGAAAACATCCAGGAACGGCAGTCAAACATAGTGATGAAGAGGATCGAGGAGCAGTTTAAAATGGAGATGCAGGTCTACACACAGGATGAAATCTTCTTTGAAACGTTGAATCCAGAGGAGGAAACCCCAGACTGCRCCGGTTACGACACCAGGAGCAAATACCCTGAGCTGCTCAAGGCATACTATGAGGTAGAATGCACTACCAACTTGGCACAGACGACAGACGTCAATTCAAGTCTATTCCACATTGGTTCTAACGTAATTTCCTTTGAAATGACGTTGATTCAACGTTGATTCAACCAGTGTGTGTGTTTCAATTTGGAGATATAAAGTACACTACTAAAATACAGGAGGATATATGCCCAGAAGAAAATCATGCAGCATATAACAGTTATTGAGCTCAAGTTAATCTGACTCTGGATAAATGGAAAAAACGGCTTAATTTCACAGTATCCCTTTAACCTTAGTGGTTAAAATACCCATAGTCACTAATTAACCGCTAACATCTCCCTACTAACTAACCTATAACCACTAACTAACTAACCGATTGCTAGCTCTGAAGTGAACACGCTAGTTCTGACAATCTCGGTTAACCAAGGAACTTAAAGTCTCACGTAATTGGTCAGCTGCTCAAGGAAGTTCTGAGTCCATACGATGCAGTGATCGAGGTGCTCCATCATCTGTCTCTTTACAAGTTACGGGACGTTTATGGGCCGTATGTACCCCTCCCCCTTCCTGAAATACAAAAACAAATGCTAACATCTGTGAAATCGTCATTTGTCTAAATAACCAGTGATGAAAAAAAAACAAGCACTGGAGCTATTGCTGCTCGTTGACCAATAGTATAAAGACAGACCTAACATGCATGTTTACGTAGTCTGGCCACGAGAGATTAGCCCTGACAAAACAGAATTGTCAGTTTTCACTCTAGGTCTCACTTAAACTTTCTTTTCCTCTCCTTACCGCCTCACCTCTCCCTACCGCCTCACCTCTCTCTCTCTCAGATCGTGGTGCAGAGAATGGCAGACCAGGTGCCCATGCTGATCAGTTACTTCATCCTGAAGGAGTCAGCCAAGATCCTTTGCAGTAAGATGTTGGGCCTGCTGAACAGCGACGACTTGGACAAGATGCTGAAGGAGGAATCAGAGATTGGCCGAAGAAGATCAGCCTTGCAGGACCGTGTGGAGCGTCTTGGACTGGCCAATGACAAGATCAGTAGCCTATGAGAACAGAGTGGGTTTTTGACAATGCCAAAAATCTGAGATTTTTGTCACAAAATATTAGTTTTAAGTATAATCTGATTCAATTTTTACACAAACATGTTTTGATGTCATTCCTACTTTACGAATGGTCTACAGACAAGCAAAATACACTGTTTTATTTGAAGAGGCAGTAATGGCCAAATGCAATGTCTTTAAATGATGATGATGATGATGATGATGACGAAGCTATATCTTGTATATTCCTATTCAACAGAAATGTGAGCGATATGATTCCCCGGTCTCAAAATGTTTCCAGATCAAATGCTCGTGAACTGTGAAAAATAACCTAATTCAAAAAGGGTAGGGGCAGCTTCAGTATATTCTCTACCAGTAGTCCACTGTCAGTGATTATAGGGTTAATACAGCACCTAACATACAGATAGAGATTCCTCTGTCAACTCAGGTTGATACAAGGTCAAGCCATGAAATATGGAAATTTACATGGAAATTGCATTCGTCTGATAGGTAATAATCATGAACAACAGACTCCTCCATTAACTTAAGCATTTTTTTTAATTAACTTTTGTCACTTTCTCTTCTAATAACTAACTCAGTAATAAAACAGGTGATCTATTCCAGCTTAACAGTCCAAATACAAAAAACCCCAGATAAACACAGAAGAAGTATTTACACAGTGAAACCACAATATCATGTAGAGGAAAAACTGCAAAAGTCAAAGCTATACGTCAGTCAATGGCCGCGTTCCAGAACGACTACATTGCAGACGCCTGCCAGATCTCACAACACCTGGACAGCTATCAGCTTTGCCAACGCCTCCAATGTAATGGGCCTGGAACGWGACCAATGTTTCACTTCAAAGTGTATACTAGAATCCTAAAAATGAAGTGTTCTCATACAAACCTGAACCAAAAATAATCCGTTTAGGGAAAAATCTGATAACTATGAAATGTACCTGGTACAAAATGATATAACAACAAATACAATAAAATATTTGTAAATATCCATAATATAAAATAACGACGACTAGAGAGGATCATAAATAAAACAAATATGATGAAAATAATAATATGAAGAAAATACAACCTATTAGGAAGAAAGTTTGATCCAGCATTAACTGAGGGGGGGAAAAAATCAAAATCCTCAACTCACACACAATCTCCGCTATTACATAAATCAACTCATTCACCACAGCACTTAACTCAACCACTAGGGGGCGATACAACCTCATTTCTATATTACCATCCTCATGGGAGGGGGCATAGTGGTTAAGTACGCCACTATCACAGGATGGATAATCTTGAGTGCTTGAAGCGTTCAGCACGGGACAGTCCTCCAAAACTATATTTATTCCATCAAAGTGGCTGGTTAGTGGCAGAACACCATAACAGTGATTATCAGGAACATACTGGTTAGTGGCAGAACACCAAAACACTGATTATCAGGAACATACTGCTCGAGTTCCAAATAGCACAATATTCTCTATATCAGTGTTTCCCAAACTCGGTCCCGGGGACCTCATTGGGTACATGGTACACGTTTTCTTTTTTTGCCCTAGCTCTACACAGCTGATTCGAATAATCAAAAGCTTGATGATTAGTTCATTATTTGAATCAGTTGTGTAGTGCTAGGGCAAAAAAATAAAAGGTGTACCCAATGTGGTCCCCGGGACTGAGTTTGGGAAACCCTGCACCTATATAGTGCACTACTTTAACCAGGGCTCAGGTCAAAACTAGTGTACTAATATAGTGAAGACGTCGCCATTTGGGATGCACAAGGTATCTATCGTCACACCGTCTTAACATCCCCACCCACCCCTCTGTTTCTACCCATGGCTGAGTGTCCCATTTGGGATGCACAAGGTATCTATCGTCACACCGTCTTAACATCCCCACTGCTCGGTTTCTGCCCATGGCTGAGTGTCCCATTTGATAAAGGATGAGACGAGAAGGAAGGTGTTGCTTCCTGTTGTAGAGTATCACACAAAGCTTTTATACAAACAAAAAATGGACATCCGTGTTTCCAATCCAACGCACTCAGTGCATTTGAAACATATTGAGCAGTAAAGTTCTCGAGGCCGACCACACCGACCGGAGCAAGAGAGTCAGGTATAACGGTACATGTGACACACACACAAATAAACATTAGCTTCATATTTTCTATACCAACCCTGCTGTAGGTTAGCTTTGACACCATTATACAGTATACTGATCCCCAGTAAACACAATGCTGGCTTTTGAAAGAGATATAGAGCGATAGATAGAAAGACACAGAGAGAGAGAGACACAGAGAGAGACACAGAGACACAGAGAGAGAGAGAGACACAGAGAGAGAGAGCAGCCTGTTCGTTGTACACGTTAGGACTGAATCAGTTGGCCATCCAGCAGCCAACTCTTAACTCCTGTAGAAAGTCAAATACATCTTCAAAATATCCAGAGATTTTCATCAACAGTGTCACCCGGTGTTAAATACACGGTGTGTGTTTTGTTACGTTTTCGGCAGACGTGGCCAAAGGACAACAAACAAAAAAAGCATTTCCCTGGACTTTCCTCTCCTCCTCACGATGGTCGTAACTTATTATTTATTTGTTTTAAATACAAAAAGTATAGAAATTCATTCAAAGAGATGAAAAAAGCTTTCCTGGAAACATACAACATGAAGAAGACCGAACTCTCCATGACCGGAGAACAGAAAAGTTCCTGTTCCGCTGAACAGAACAGGTCAGATTGTCGTTTGCCATCCAAACAGGGATTCTGTTATTTGGACTCGGCTTGTTTGTCAGACGGGGTTGACTTGGTTCTTCCTTCAGAAACTCTAGACTCTACTTAGCAGAGTAGATCTGTGGAACGAGAGAGAGAAGAGAGAACATCTATTAGCGAGACATGTAACAGACATCTGATTCACTGATAATGCCTGAGAAGCTGCTGTTTGGAGGATAGATATATTGGCGTGGGTGCCATTATATCCTCCCAAATACCAGCTTCGAGGGCATCATCAGTTTTATACAACGGGGATTACAAATATCAACACATTTTGGGGGGATGTGACATAGCAGGTACAGTCAAGATATTTGTACATCTACTCACTTCAAAGGGGTTTTCTTTGTATTTTTACTATTTTCTACATTGTAGAATATAGTGAAGACATGTAAAACTATGAAAATAACACATATGGAATCATGTAGTAACCAAAAAACGATACGCAAGTATTTGAGATTCTTCAAAGTGCCACTTGATGCTTGATGAAGCTTTGCACACTCTTGGATCTCAATCACAAGCTTCATGAGGTAGTACCTGGATATGCATTTCAATTAACAGGCTGTGCCTTGTAAAAGTTAATTATGGGTGGAATTTCTTTCTTCTTAAGCGTTGAGCCAATCGTTGTGTTGTTGACAGAGTAGGGGTGCGTATACAGGATAGCCCTATTTGGTAAAAGACAAAGTCATATTTTGGAAAGAATACCTTAAATAAGCAGAGAAAATGACAGTCCATCCTTACATTAAGACATGAAGGCCAGTCAATACGAGATTCAAGAACTTTGAAAGTTTCTTCAGATGCAGCGCAAAAACCATCAAGCGCTATGATGAAACTGTCTCTCATGAGGACCACCACAGAACGGGAAGACCAGAGTTACCTCTGCTGCAGAGGATAAGTTCAATAGAGTTACCAGCCTCAGAAATATGCAGCCCAAATAAATGCTTACAGAGTTCAAGAAAACAGACACATCTCAACATCAACTGTTCAGAGAAGACTTTTTGATCAGGCTCATGTCGATTTGCTGCAAAGACAACCACTAAAGGACACCAATAAGAAGAAGAGACTTGGTTGGCCAAGAAACCGAGCAATGGTTATTAGAGTAGGTGACGGATGATCTCCGCATGTGTGGTCTCACTGTGAAGCATGAGGAGGGGGTGTGATGCTGTGGGGGTGCTTTGCTGGTACACTGTCTGTGATTTATTTAAAATTGAAGGCACATACTTAACAGCATGGCTAACAAGCTTTAGCCAGGATACGCATGCCATTGGTTTGGGCTTAGTGGGACTATGATTTGTTTTTCAACAGGACAATGACCCAACACACCTCCAGGCTGTCTAAGGGTWATTTGACCAAGAAGGAGAGTGATGGAGTGCTGCATCAGATGACCTGGCCTCCACAATCACTCGACCTCAACTCAATTGAGATGGTTTGGGATGAGTTTGACCGCAGAGTGAAGGAAAAGCAGCCAATAAGCGCTCAGCATGTGCGGGAACTCCTTCAAGACTGTTGGTTGAAGCTGGTTGAGAGAATGCCAAGAGTGCGCAAAGTTGTCATCAAGGCAAAGGGTGGCTACTTTGAAGAATCTCAAACATAAAATATATTTTGATTTGTTGAACACTTTTTTGGTTACTACATGATTCCATATGTGTTATTTCATAGTTTTCTACAATGTAGAAAATAGTAAAAAAAATAAAGAAAACCCCTTGAATGAGTAGCTGTGTCCAAACTTTTGACTGGTCCTGTATATTAATTAAAAAAGTTATTTGGATGAATTTATTCATCCTGTTTCATCCTTCCACGAGATATAGTCCCGACACAAATCTAGGGTTGCTACCCAAGCCGGCTGGTCGTTCGCTCWATRGGTTCGGRTGCCAGAGGAGCAACCCAGTCGTTCYTTATAAATGTACCGTTGCCCTTGRTRACTAGCTAGCCAACTTTGGCTAACACAGTCACGTCAAACAGTGCAGCCAGAATAACAGCAATGTAGCTGCATTTCAGTTTGTTTAACTTGTTTTCTAGTTATTTGGGGGGGGGGGATACATCCATAACAATGAGCTAATGATGTGCGATTTCACCTGTCATAGAACATTTGCTCCCTCGTCAGATCACTGTTCAGCAGAGATAGCCAACTACACAGCCAACACAATCACTTTTCACTATCACTATTCAGAGGAGCTAGCCAACACAATCACTTCAAACTGAAAGCTGGAATGACAGCAAACTAGCTGCATTTAATGTTTTTCTCTTGACATTTCTTTGTATATATCCATAACAATTCATATATTGACTGGCAGAGAAAAGCTGCCAGTCTGTCTCGTCTCAACCCCAACATGTTGATTACTATGGGACAGCTGGAGATCGAATTTGAATATTGAAACAATGTTGCCAATGTCGGAGAGACGGACAGCAAGGTTTATACAAATCTCTGCTGTTGAAAACCAATTGCTCGTCTAAAAGAAATTAAATTGGATGATTAGGCTAATGCTTTTTAGAGTGAGGTCAAGTTGTATAAGAATTGCCTGGCATGGGTGATGAGAAGTGGGACTGCGCTAGTCGATGGACGAGTATATAGCATTCTTAAAATAGATTTAGTGGTGTAACTTGTGCGAATATGACAACCAGCTAGGAATCGGTATTAACCAATAGAATCCAGGATTTAGACACCAGTTCTGGAGTCCAGTGGGGGAAGATGTAGAGAATAACTCACCAAGCTTGTGGAGTCTCAGTGGGGAGAGAGAGCAAAATACACCAGTCTGGAAGTCTCATGTGGGGAGAGAGAGAAACGTAACCAGTTGGAGTCTCATGTGGAGAGAGAGAACTACGTGTCCGTTGGGGTAATGGGACAGATTCTGTCGTCATTTGGGTGTACCCTCGGGGTTAACACGTACAATATATTCAATCCGGGGTAGGTGGTACATACCCAAAGACTATCCCATCTGTCCTCTCCATTTATCTCTAGGCCTTGATGTCATGGATGCAGACACAAGCTGAGAGGAGAAACAGAGAACCATCAGCATCACTGTCATAGGAGGCCACAAAGAGCTGAGAAAGAGAAGAGAACTGTCATAGAGGCAGACACAGAGCTGAACAGAGAGAGAACTGTCATAGGAGGCCAGAACACAAGCTGAACAGAGAAGAGACTGTCATAGGAGGCCAGACACAGCTGAAGGAGAGAGAGACTGTCATAGGAGGCCAGACACAGAGCTGAGAGGAGAGAGAACTGTCATAGGAGGCCAGACATCTAGAGCTGAGACAGAGAAGAATCTGTCATAGGCCAGACACAGAGCTGAACAGGAGCAGAACTGTCATAGGAGGCCAGACACAGAGCTGAACAGAGACCAGAACTGCATATGGAGGCCAGACCAGTATAGCTGAGAAGGAGAGAATGAAACTAGCATAGTGAATAGAGGCCAAGATTCACATGATGCTGAGAAGAGAGTATAGGAGGCCAGACCATGAGAGATAGATACAGGTAACATAGCGCACTGTATAACGTCCGACTGAGCTAAAGAGGACTGTCATAGGAGGCCAGGACACAGAGTCTGAGACAGAGACAGAAACTGTCATAGGAGGCCAGACACAGAGCTGAGAGAGATAGAGAACAGATAACCGATCAGATCATCTGTCATTAGGGAGGCCGATGGACGACATGAGTGTGACTGATAACAGAGAGAGTATGAAACTTTCACATATGCGCAGAGGCCTGATTAACAGGAAGCTTTAACAGGAGACAGTAACTTTCATAGGAGCCGAGGCATCACAGAGCTTGAGAGGCTGAGAGACAGTATGAATCGTCATAGGAGGCCATGACACAGTAGCTGAGGAAGATGATCCTGGCTGGTGTTATGTGAGAACACGAGAGTATATTTTATCTACAGTGTCAATGCGTGCATACACTGTGCTAATTAGGTTACGGTTTCAAACGATTTGTGTAGGTCTGAGGAGGTCGAGGGAGGGAGAGCTGGTGGTATTTTAGAGAAGCCAGACATCAGAGCTGAGATGAGAGGGAGATACTGTCATTTGGAGGCCAGGCACAGAGAGCGTGTAAGTGAGAGAGGACTCATAGAGGCCAGTATCTTCACTAGCTGAGTGAGGATGGAGAACTGTCTAGGAGTCTCAGACACAGAGCCTTGATGATGGAGAATGAGATACTGTTCTATTAGGAGCCTCAGGAGCAGCAGATGTGAGGAGAATGTGTTACTTCTTCTCTCTTGGGTTGTGATCACGTCTGTCTCTCCATAGGAGCACAGTTTGCTTCCCGACTTACGGTCGATTCTTTCGGGCGTGTGGGCGTGGCAGTCGTGGGCTACTTTTTCGTAGAGGATCTCTGAGGCGGGGAGTCTTGCTCTGGCTCTAGGCGTGGGTGTCTTCACTTGCCATCTCGGTGTCTCTGTTCTGCTGGACTTTCTCTTTGTTCTGCTTTTTTCTCATTGCTCTCAGTCTTCTTCTTTCGTGTTACCGACCTTACTCCACTGTAGGATTTACTACATATTCATGATGCGCCATTCTCATTTGCTCCCTTCATTTTTTACTTTTCCTGGAGGTCAGTCCTATCTCATTTCTCCTCGTTTATCTTCTGCCATACTCGTATCTTGTACATACTGTGACTGTCGATCTCCTTTGTAATACTCGGGTATACGCGGTACACTTATTTATAGCCTACTCTTTCCTTTGAGTGTTCTCTTCTGAGTTTTATAAAATGAGCTCATACTACTTTTCTTCATTTCTTCTCTTACGACTTTCAACTTTCTCTCTCTACTGATCTATCTTTCTCCTGCTTTCGCTGTAAATTCCTCGACTGTACAGTATTTATCGACCTGCCTCTTTTCTTTATTGTAGTCAGTCAAGCCCTGCATTTGATTCGTAAAAGACATTCTTGTGATTGTTTTTTCTTTGGCCAGGTCTACTTAAGGTATCTCTCGACAGAGGAGGCAGAGTCGGACAGGTTAATTTGTAGTGTGTGGTTCGTTACATTTTGGAATGAAAACAGTTTTTGTTCTCGAGGTTGTTAAGGAAATATCCTCCATTCCTGCGATTTCAGGTGTCTCCCTATTTGAATGGGTGGTCCTGGTTTTATGACTCAAGACGGTTGGTGCCTCTAATAATTGATGTCTTTTGGGTCGCTTCTCCCTTTCACAAGAAACTTTCCAGAATGTCCTTATGGTCTTTTGTGAAAAATTGACAGCTACGTTGTGTCTGCGGCAGCGGGTTTTGTGAGTCACGAATTAACTGTCTGCAGTTTGGGTTTGTCCACTCTCTTTTTAATATGATGAAGTTAAGTTGGGTTTGTGTATACAAATTAACCTCAGGGATATCCTATCCAGTCGTACAGTTTTTCTCAGAATAATGTCCTTTCTTTCATTCACGGTCGTGAAACAAGTACATTACGGCTTCCAGACCTTGTTCTCTCTAATCAACACTCTCTTGAGGAACTTTGCGCTTTAACTAGTTGCCTTTTCGCCATTACTTTTCCACCAGATATTTTCTGAAAAAAAAGACAACCAATTTGTTTAAAACTTTACTTTGATATTGCAGATAGTGTAATCTACACATTGAATTTAGTGTTGAAAATGTCTCTGCATGTGGCTAGGAGAGGAGACCGGTTGTTGTCCACACGTTCTCAAACAATAGTAGGTACAGATTATAGTGAGTAATCGGGAAATGTGGCTTGTATTTAGGGTGACAAGCTGCTTCGGTTCTCCACTGTAATAATCATGATTAGTGACTTAAGAGAAGATGGATAGTTGAAGATCTTGTGCATACGTTGTTCGTGCTGGGTATGTAAGAGAGGTATCGGTACTTTAGTTAGCGCAATCGGACCGAACAGCTGGCGTGCTGATAACATTTGTGCAGGGCATTAACCCTAAAGCTTGTAGATGCACGCCAATGCAGCTGGTGCTCGGTCAGCCATACTGCTGTCACCTGGTACTACGATTGCACGCTAATGGTCACGGGCGTGAGCTCCGGAATGTCGTGTTCAGGGAGCCAAATTTATGCTCATGGGGCTCCAGCCAATGTTGCGTCAGTCCGTGTTGCAGCCCAAGGTTACTCTTTCAGGACGGCATGGCCAACATTGGTTTGTATCTTGGGCAAACAGTGTAAGTGCTCTTGTACTGAATCTGTTTCTGAGGGCTACTCGTTTTGTGCTGGCTGAGCCAAGTCGTCCTGTATGCTGCATGTTCGTTCGTAACCAACTCTAGGACTAAG
>NW_019942645.1:396386-415459 GCF_002910315.2 Salvelinus sp. IW2-2015
CCATCAGCATCACTGTACACTAGATCCACACACAGAGCTGAGAACAGAGAAGAACTTCATAGGAGGCCAGACACAGCTGAGGAACGAGAGAAACGTTCATAGGAGGCCAGACACGAGAGCTGAGAGAGAAGAACTGTCATTAGGAGGCCAGACACGAGCTGAACAGAGAAGAGATACTGTCATAAGGGCCGACACAGAGCTGACTAGGAGAGAACTGTCCATAGGAGCGACTCTTTCTAGACACAGAGCTGAACATAGACTATGAACTTGTCATAGGAGCCAATCACAGTAAGCTGAGACAAGACAGAACTGTCTGGTCTATCTACTAGGTCATGAGGCCGACACATGAAGCTGAGAAGAGAAAGAGAACGAGATATATCAGGCTCTAGGTCCTAGCATGTCACGTCATTAGCGATGGCCAGACACAGAGTCTGAGAGAGAGAACTGTCTAGAGGTCCAGACACAGAGCTTGAGAGAGAGAGAACATAGATATCCCATCAGACATCTGTCATTAGGAGGCCGATAACAGAGGCTGTAACAAGAAGAGAACTTTACATATGAGAGGCCTATAACAAAGCTTAACAGATATCTTCATACTTTCATAGGTAGCCAGCACACAGAGCTTGAGAGCGAGAACATACAATCGTCATAGGAGGCCATGACACAGTACTGAGGAAGATGATCAGGACTAGTCAGTCTATGGAGAACAGAGAGACTATTTCTATGCTATGAAGATGTCAATGCGTGCTCGACACTAGGTGAATAGGTACGGTTCAAACTGTCATGGTAGGTCCACAAAGGAGATGAGGGATGGGGAGAGCTGGTGACGTGCATTTAGTAGAAGCCAGACATCAGAGCTGAGATGAGAGGAGATACTTGTTGTATAGGAGGCCAGGCACAAGAGCTGTAAGGAGAGAGGAACTCTAGAGCCAGATCTTCACTAGCTATGAGGTATATGGAGAACTGTCATAGGAAGCCACTAATATCTGAGTATGATGAGACAACTGTCATATCCAACTTATCATACAGGCATCTTTCCGAGGAAGAGACACTGAACGTTAAGTATAGCGGAACTATCTAGGCGTACTCTTCCTTGAGCTGATTTAGTTTAAAATGACTATGAATACTCTGGTACATTGACCTTAATAACATGTGAGCACATTGTGGCGTTAAGCGGGCGGGACGTTTTTTTGAGGGTGTAACATATTCCTTGCGTTGAAAACCGGTGCGTGAGCAGATATGGAAATGCTTACGTCCTTCTTAAACGGACACTCCACCGTTCTTCCAAACCATAGAACTCGTAAACTTGCGTCGCCATCTCTCAGAATTTTTGAAAAACAACCAAAAACATGAATGCATGTTAACACAACATAGCTGAATGACTGCTGGTATATAAAATGATGTAACACTCCAACCTGATTGAGAACATTAACTATATATCATGACTGCTGCCCTGACGACTTGGCTGCCCCTGACGACTTGGCCTGACCTGACCTGGCTGCCTGGACATTGCTCCCAGATGACTGGACTGCCCTGACGAATTGTGCCCTGATAGACTTGCTTTGCCTGACGAACTTTGCTGCCCTATGATTGATGACTTGGCTGCCCTGACGACTTGGCTTGCCCTGACGACTTGGTGCTGCGCTTGCGTGAGACTGACTCTGTTAGACTATGAATAAGGGTTCTCCAAGTGATAAAGGTCTTAATTCCATTGTAGTGCAGAGTCTATTCCTCACTTCTGTCAGTTACTTGGACAGAGATGTAAAAAAATAAATAAGGCCCTTTTCCGTTACTGATGTTCTGTAAATATTTGTTCGAAACTGTCTCCTTTGAGCAATGGAACATTTCTGAAACTGCTGCGACCACTGGGTTAGTGATAAAAACTTACTCATCTTATTACAGGAGGTGGACAACACACCTCAGTATGGAGCCAACCTCCCGAACAAACTGTTCATAAAAAACATAAGGTCATTCTGGAAGTTGCATAGGTGGCAAACCAATTGGGCCAAGTTGGTCTACAGGCCCATATTGGGGACCCTGGGGGGATTTCCTTACCAAACAACAAATGTGTTCCCCAACGCATCAAGTTTACATGTCCGTTTGCATCCGTTGGAAGCATCCTCGTCTAGGAAATATGATTCTTTGGATCAGCCATGGCTGAGAGACGGGATGACGATCTGAGAGAGAGAAAGAGAGAGAGAGAGAGACAGAGGAGGAAGAGAGAAAAGAGAGAGAGAGAGAGAGAGAGCGAGAGAGAGAGAGGGAGAGAGAGAAGAGAGGAAAGAGGAGAGAGAGAGAGAGAGAGAGAAAGATGAGAGAGAGAGAGAGAGAGAAAGAGAGGAGAGAGAGAGACGAGAGAGAGAGAGGAGAGAGAGAGAGAGAGAGAGGAAAGAGAGAGAGAGAGAGAGAGAGAGAGAGAAGAGAGAGAGAGAAAGAGAGGAGACAGAGAGAAGGGAAAAAGAGAGACAATGAGAAGAGAGAATTTAAAATAACAGTCAGGTTACAGCAGTTCACGTTACCCCAAACAGTCAGTTATAACAGTCAGGTTACAACAGTCAGTGTACAGCAGTCAAGTTACAACAGTCAGGTTACAACAGTCAGGTTATACAGTCAGGTTACAACAGTCAGGTTACAACAGTCAGGTTACAACCATAGTTTAAAAGCAGTTAAGCAGTCAGTTACACCAGGTTACAACAGTCAGTTTACAAAGTGTTATAACAGTCAGGTTACAGCAGTCAGGTACAGCAGTCAGGTTACAACAGTCAGGTTACAACAGTCAGGTTAAACAGTCAGGTTACAGCAGTCAGTTACAGCAGTCAGGTCTACAACAGTCAGGTTACAACAGTCAGTTACAGCAGTTCAGTACAGCAGTCAATGTACAGCGTCAGGTTACAAAGCAGTCAGGTTACAACAGTCAGTTACAACAGTCGGTTATACACAGTCAGGTTACAGCAGTCAGTTACGAGCAGTCAGGTTAGTACAAGTCAGGTTTACAGCAGTCAGGTTACACAGTCAGTTACAACAGTCTGTGATACACAGTCAGGTTACAACAGTCAGGTTATCAGCAGTCAGTTCAATCGGTTACAGCAGTCAGGTTACAACAGTCCAGGTTCACAGTCAGGTATACACAGTTCGGTCAGGTTACAATCAGTCAGGTTACAACGTCAGGTTACAGCAGTCAGGTTACAACAGTCAGTTAACCAGTCAGGTACTAACAGTCAGGTTATATACATCAGTACAACAGTCAGGTACAACAGTCAGGTTACAACAGTCAGGTTAGACAGTCAGTTACACAGTCAGTTACAACAGTCAGGTTTATAACAGTCAGGTCGGTCAGTCAGTTACAAACCAGTATACAAAGTCAGGTTATAACAGTCATTATAACAGTCAGGTACAGCCGTCAGGTTACAGCAGTCAGTTACAGCAGTCAGGTACAGCAGTCAGGTTATAACAGTCAGGTTATAACAGTCGTTATAACAGTCAGGTACAGTCAGTCAGTTACCAGCAGTTCAGTAACACTCAGAACAGTCAGGTACAGCAGTCAGGTTACAACAGTCAGTTACACAGTCAGTTTATAACATCAGGTTATAACAGCAGTTAAACAGTCAGGTATACAGCAGTCGTCAGTTAAGCAGTCACGCAGTTACAGCAGTCAGGTTACAACATCAGGTTAACAGCAGTTATAACAGTCAGTTATAACAGTCAGGTTACAAACATCAGGTTTAATCTGTTAACACAGAAGTCAGGTTAAACAGTTCAGTTACACAGTCAGTGTAAACAGTCAGTATTAACAGTCGTTAACAGTCAGTTAAACAGTCGTACACAGGCAGTACACAGTCAGTGACAACAGTCAGTAAACAGTCAGGTTATAACAGTCAGTTAACAGTCAGGTTAAGCAGTTCAGGTTACAGCAGTCAGTACAGCAGTCGTACAGCAGTCAGGTTACAACAGTCAGTTAACAGCGGTAAACAGTCAGGTTACAACAGTCAGTACAACAGTCAGGTTAACAGTCATTACAGCAGTCAGGTTACAGTCAGCAGTTAACACAGTCAGTTAAGAACAGTCAGTACAGCATTCAGTTACACAGTCAGGTATAACAGCAGTTAAACATCAGTTACACATCGGTTACAGCAGTCAGGTCAGCGATAGTTCCTAACCACTCTGTGTGGAGGATGACGATAGTTCCTAACCATCTGGGTGAGAGATGGACAGGATAGTTCTAACCACTGTCTGATGGTTGGAGTATGGACAGGATAGTTCCTAACCACATCTGGCGGTGAGAGATGGACAGGATATTCCTAACCCTCTGGTTGGAGAGATGGACAGGATAGTTCCTAACCACTCTGCGTGGAGAGATGGACAGGATAGTTCCTAACACTCTGGGTTGAGAGATGACAGGAATAGTTCCTAACCACTCTGCGTGTGGAGAGATGGAAAGGATATTCCTACCACTCGTGGTGAGAGATGGAAAGTTTCCTAACCACTCTTGGTGGTGGAGAATGGACAGGATAGTTCCTAACCACTCTGGTGGTTGGAGAGATGGAAAGGATAGTTCTAACCACTCTGGTGGTCTGGAGAGATGGACAGGATAGTTCTAACCACTGTGGTTGAGAGATGGACAGGATAGTTCCTAAACACTCTGGTGTGGAGAGATGGACAGGATAGTTCTAACCACTCTGGGTGGCTGGAGAGATGGCCAGGATACGTCTAACCACTCTGTGTTGGAGAGATGGACAGGATAGTTCCTTACCACTCTGGTTGGTGGAGAATGGACAGGATGTTCCTTACCACTCTGGTCGGTGGAGAGATGGACAGGATAGTTCCTAACCACTCTGGTGGTTGAGAGATGGACAGGATAGTTCCTAAACACCTCTGGTGAGAGGACAGGATAGTTCCTAACCACTCTGGTGGCTGAGAGATGACAGGATAGTTCCTAACACTCTGGTGGTAGAGAGATGGACAGGATAGTTCCTAACCACTCTGGTGGGGAGAGATACAGAGATTCCTAACCACTCTGTGGTGAGAGGATGGACAGATAGTTCCTAACCACTCTGTGTGGAGGATGGACAGGATAGTTCCTAACCACTCTGGTGTGGAGAGATGGAACAGATAGTTCCTAACCACTCTGGGGCTGGAGAGATGGACAGATAGTTTCCTACCACTCTGTTGTGGAGAGATGGACAGGAAGTGCCTACCACTCTGGCGTGGAGAGATGGACAGGAAGTTCCTAACCACTCTGGTGTGGAGAGATGGACAGGATAGTTCCTAACCACTCTGGTGTGGAGAGATGGCAGGATATTCCTAACCACTCTGGGGTGAGAGATGGACAGGATAGTTCCTTAACCACTCGCGGTGGAGAGATGGACAGATAGTTCCTAACCACTCTGGTGGTGGAGAGATGACAGGATAGTTCCTAACCACTCTGGTGTGGAGAGATGGACAGGATAGTCCTAACCACTCTGGTGGCTGGAAGATGGACAGGATAGTTCCTAACCATCTTGGGGTGGATGAGATGACAGATAGTTCCTAACACTCTGTGGTGGAGAGATGGACAGGATAGTTCCTAACCACTCTGGTGGTTGGAGAGATGGACAGGATAGTTCCTAACCACTCTGTGGTGAGATGGACGATATCTCCTAACCACTCTGGTCTAGTGTTGAGGAGATGACAGGAAGTCCTAACCACTCTGGTGGTGAGAGATGACAGGAAGTTCCTAACCACTCTGGCTGTGTTGAGAGATGGACAGGATAGTTCCAAACCACTCTGGTGTGGAGAGATGGACAGGATATTTCCTAACCACTGCTGGTGGTTGGAGAGATGACAGATAGTTCCTAACCACTCTGGTGGTTGGAGAGATGACAGTAGTTCCTAAAGCACTCTGTCTGATGGTTGGAGGATGGACAGATATCCAACCCTCTGGTGTTGAGAGATGACAGGATAGTTCCTAACCACTCTGGTGGTGGAGAGATGGACAGGATATTCCTAACCACTCTGTGTGGAGAGATTGACAGGATAGTTCCTAACCACTCTGGGTTGGAGAGGACAGATAGTCCTAACCACTCTGGTGGTTGAGAGATGACAGATAGTTCCTAACCACTCTGGTGGCTGCGAAATGGACAGGAGTTCCAACCCTCTGGCGTGAGAGATGGCGGATGTTCCTAACCACTCTGATCTGGTGTGGAGAGATGGACAGGATAGTTCCTAACCACTCTGGTGGTGGAGAGATGGACAGGATGAGTTCCTAAACCACTTCTGGGGTGGAGAGATGACAGATAGTTCCTAACCTCTCTGGTGCGAGAGTGGACAGGATAGTTCCTAACCACTCTGTGGTTGGAGAGATGGACAGGATAGTTCCTAAACATCTGTGGTGGAGAGATGGACAGGATAGTTCCTAACCACTCTGGTGCTGGTGAGAGATGGACAGGATAGTTCCTAACCACTCTGGTGTGAGAGATGACAGGATGTCCTAACCACTCTGGTGGTTGGAGAGATGGACAGGAAGTTCCTAACCACTCTGGTGGGGAGAGATGACATGTATAGTTCCTAACCACTCTGTTGGGAGAAAGATGACAGTATATTCCTAACACTCTGCGGTTGGAGAGATGGACAGATAGTTCCTAACCACTCTGGTGGTGGAAGAGAGATGGACAGGATATTTCCTAACCACTCTGGTGGCTGAGAAGATGACAGGTAGTTCCTAAACCACTCTGTAGGTGGAGAAGACGGATAGTTCCTAACCACTCTGGTGGTGGAGAGATGGACAGGATAGTTCCTAACCACTCTGGTGGTTGGAGAGATGGACAGGATAGTTCCTAACCACTCTGGCGGTTGGAGAGATGGACAGGATAGTTCTAGCAGTTGCCTGACTGAATAAAATAAACCAATCTTCAATTTGCAACTGAATCAAATCGAGTGCTGGTCTGTTTTTCATTGTTATGTGATTGACTGTTGGCTTCAAGCACCTTTCACTGTTATTACACAAGAGGAGAGAGTTGAGCGCATTGCATCCCATCGGGAGTTTGACAGCAGAACAGAGGAAGTGGTTTACTGGTTTACTCAGTGGGAGACGGAGGGTTTGTTAGGTAACGTAGCATAGAAATAAAATGACTAGAACAAACATTACCATCCAAGTCATGTGATGGGTGTTGATTCTATTTCAATATGTAACATCCTAGAAGATGCCTCTCGCCCAAATATCCACTGTCCTTTTCATTGTCTACTTTCTACTTTCCTATCAACGGTATTCTGTTATATAAACTGGATCAGAGAGAGCATGAGCACTCTTTCCATGCCATTGTGTTAAAAATATTATATACACAGTACCGGTCAAAAGTTTGGACACAGCTACTCATTCAAGGGTTTTCCTGTAGTTTTKCTGTTTTCTACATTATAGAATAATAGTGAAGACATCAAAACTATGAAATAACACAGATGGGGGATCATGTAGTAACCAAACAAGTGTTAAACAAATCAAAATATATTTTATTATTTGAGATTCTTCAAAGTAGCCACCCTTTGCCTTGATGACAGCTTTGCATTCTCTCAACCAGCTTCACCTGGAATGCTTTTCCAGCAGACTTGAAGGAGTTCCACATATGCTGAGTACTTGTTGGTTGCTTTTCCTTCACTCTGCGGTCCATCTCATCCCACACCATCTCAATTGGGTTGTGATCGGGTGATTGTGGAGGCCAGATCATCTGACGCAGCACTCCATCACTCGCCTTCTTGGTCAAATAGCCCAAATACTAACTGAGTGTATGTAAACTTCTGACCCACTGGGGATTGTGATGAAAGAAATAAAAGCTGAAATAAATCATTCTCTCTACTATTATTCTGACATTTCACATTCTTAAAATAAAGTGGTGATCCTAAACTGACCTAAGACAGGGAATTTTTACTAGGATTAAATGTCAGGAATTAGATCATAATGAAAAAGACAGGGGGACCTGATCCTAGATTAGTGCTCCTACTCAGACAATTTGTGAATATAGGCCAGCTCTGTGAGGGACTACAGGCCAGCTCTGTTGAGGGATACAGGCCAGCTCTGTGAGGGAATACAGGCCAGCTCTGTGAGGGAATACAGGCCAGCTCTGTGAGGGAATACAGGCCAGCTCTGTGAGGGAACAGTGTAATACAGTGTGCGACGAAGCACTGATCAACAACCATGTGATGTCACGCTTGAGTTTTATATCAACGGCTCCTCAACTGCCCAACGTGTTATTCTAATCAAATTGAATAAAGTAAACAGCACAGAATGTACCAAATGATATCAGTCTCTCTGCTCTCTCTCTGCTCTCCGTGACACTGAGGCCCCTCTATAAACCCAGGACAGCTCTGAACTGAGTACAGAGGACAGAAAACATGTTGTATAAACAACATTAACATTGGACCAGTGCCCCCAAAAAAGTCCACATCTACTATGGCGCGTGCAGGGATCTAAATTATAATCTTTTCATTGGTAGCACTAGTGGTCCATACTTTAAAAAGTTAGCAGCACAATTTATTATTATTTACATTGATTGAGATATAGCCTATATCAACGGTATTCAACTGTTACCTTAAGAGCTACGGAGCCTGTTGGCTTCCTGTTCTACCCGATCATTAATTGTACACACCTGGTATCGTGTCCCAGGTCTAAAATCAGTCCCTGTTTAGAGGGGAACAATGAAAATCTGTGGAACTGGCTTCAAGGTCCAGAGTTGAGTATCAGGAGCCTATATGAATTATAGATATGTTGTGCCTCTAGGAACTAATATGTAACTCAAATAAAAAAAAAAATTAAAAAAAAAATTAAAAGCTAAAGAAATGTTGATACAAATATCAGTCATTGAAATTAAAAAAGTCATTTGTGGAATGTTAGGTTTCTCCATCACTATTTCCCCTATTGAGACGGGTTACATAGAAAAAAAGGGTACACTGTCCCTTTAAGAGCATCATGTTATTAGTTGACAACATGCAAGAGATATGTCATTTCCTGAAGAAGCTGTCCCTTTRCCTTTCTGTGTCCCCAAATGTTTGGATATACTGGTAAAGTTACCAGGTTGTTAGCCAGCTAGCTAAGGAGGTCAAAAAACCCATGACAGAACAAGGTTGTAAAAGACATGGTTAACAGCACGTAAATAGTTTTAGAACGGCCCGCGACGTGGATTATGAACGTAAAATGCGACCCCCCCGATCCTCGACAGGAAGAGAAAAAAAACGTTGCGCCGGTAATATGTAATATGGGTCAGATCCAACGGAGGCTGCTGAGGGGAGAACAACTCATAATAACAGAACGGCGCAAATGGAACGGCATCTAACACCTGGCAACCATGGAAACCATGCGTTTGGTGTATTTTGATACCATTCCGCTGATTCCGCTACAGTCATTTTCCACCAGCCCGTTCTCCCCAATTAAGGTGCCACCAACGTCCTGTGGTCAGATCTTTGAACTGTTTGGGCCAGAAAAAAAAAAAAAAAATCGGATTTCGCTGTAGTAACGGTGCAAACATGGCGCTAACGTACCTGCGCTCGGGAAACAACGGTACAGCCCAGCGTTATCATAACAACAATAGATATACATGTATATTGGATTTGTTTGGTCATACTGGTGCTCCCAGATTAAAACTACCAGGTCGCACATCAAAATATTTTGTCACGCATGCAAACCAAATTGGTCGTACTTTAGAGCCCTGGGCATATGTGTAAATATACTTTTCTATTTGAGCCATAAACAAACCCTCATTAGATGTCACAAGAACAAGAAGGAACATTCCAGTGTTCTGCCTGGGAATTTGGAACATTCTGTCTTATGACCCCCTCACTGTCTGTCTGAGCAGCCAACCAGGGCTCTTCAAAACATTTCCACACACATAGCTAAATCCCCCCCTCCCCTCCTCCCCTAAAAGAAACACTCAGCTAACCCATTAAATGTTGACAGTGAACTAACATTATCCAACCGTCAACTAACCTAATACATTAACAGTACACCCAGAACATCAATAAACACGCTGGTTTAAGCCCTTCCTACCAGGGCTTGCTACGTGCTAGGCTAACCTGCTAAAGCTAGACTAACCCACTAGTCTAACCCGCTATCTAAGGCTAATCTGCTAGGCTAAATTATTAGCCACTGGGCTAACACGCTAGGTTAACCCGCTAGCTAGGCTAACCCGCTAGCTAGGCTAACCCGCTAACACTAGACTAGCGCAAGCTGGATTGGAACAGGCTGGCCAGTTCACACGGGGTCAGGTCAGGGTGGGTTAGAGAGAAACAGACGCAAGCAGAGAGAGAGAGAGAGAGAGAGAGAGAGAACGTTATGTGAGCTGGCAGTCGGCCATGTTTCTTTTTCTATTCCTGAAAAGGAACTGAACATATTTCTGATGGAGGAGGAAACGAGGCCCTTCACGTTGTGTCTCTCTGACGTCATTACCAGAACCAGTTCTCAGCTGACCTATTCACGGCTTCACCTTTTTGACTTCTCTGCTTCAGAGTTCTTGTTACGAATGATGTCCCAACTGAACCAGAAGACCTCAAGAGTTTGTTGTGTTTTTTAGTGTCAATAACACGACAACACTGAGCAGAGATAACAAGATCGYAGCAAACCAACCGATGGCCACGTCGGAAGTCTGTTCTGTTTCCCCGTTCTCACACTGTAGTGTCGTTCTGAAATGTTTATCGACTTCTTCTCGTTCCCACCAAATTCCCTCCACTTGTTTTCTGGTTACATGAAAGACACGCACGATACAGAGCTCCACTTTACGTAATAATTAATTGCTGCTTATCAGTTGTGAGAGAGACGGAGTGTTTGTTAGTCTTCTGGGCTTCAGTGGAGCACAACGTGCGTCAGACACTTCAACAACAGACCTTTTTTACTTTTTACATAAATGTCAGAAACATTTTAATTGGTGCAGCTGTTCTGGATTTCAGAGCAGACGAGAACAAACGGTCTGAATTATTATAGAGGAACGGAGACAAACAGGCTCTATAATACTGTCAGACGAAGCGGCGAAACCGGCTTGGATAATTATGACAGCAGAGAGAACGAGAGAAAACGGGCTCTATAATAATCAGACAACCAGAGAGAACGTCAGAAACATTCCCACATTTGGAGAGATCAGAATCAACATAATCAACTAAACTGTTTCGGTCTGAAATGGAGGGGTCGCGGTATTAGAGAGCGGCCAGTAACTGGAGGGTTGGGGGTTTAGAGAGGCGGGCCAGTAACTAGAGGTTGGTTTAGGAAGCAGTAACTGGGTGGTGGTTAGAGAGGCGGGCAGTAACTAGAGGTTGGGGTTTAGAGAGACGGCCAGTAACTGGGTTGGGGTTTAGAGAGCGGGCCAGTAACTGGGGGTTGGGGTTAGAATGCGGCTAACAGAGTGTGATGATTCTAGAAGGACGGCAGAAAACTAGGTTTAGGTTGAGCGGCCTAAATAGAGATTTGTTAGAGGAACGGCATAACTATAGTTTGAGGTTATAGAGGGGCAGTAAACTGGGGGTGGGTTAGAGAGCGACATTAACTGAGGTTGGGGTTTAGAATGGGCCAGTAACTGGGTGGGTTAGAGAGCTGGGCATAACTGGGTTTGGGGTTAGAACAAGCGGGCCAGAACTGAGGTGGGCGAGAACGGCAGAACTGGATTTGGGTTTAAGGCGCCAGTAACTGTCGTTGGGGTTTTAGCGCCAGTAACCTGGGGGCTGATTCTAGAGAGGTTGGGTAGAGAGTGGCGTTAGAAGGAGCCATAATAGGGGTTGGGGTAGAAGACGGCAATAAACTGGGGGAGTGGGGGTTTAAAAGCGCCGTAACTCAGGGTTTGGCCAGTAACTGGAGGGTTGGGGGTTTAGAGAAGCGGGCCAGTAACTAGAGGGTTGGGGGTTTAGAGAGGCGGGCCAGTAACTGGAGGGTTGAGGGTTGAATACAAGGGCTGATGAGGAAAAATCTGTCTGGAGAGACTCCACAACTGAAGGCATCAATCAGGATCAGCGTCTCAGGAAAGGTTTCCTGATCTTGGATCAGGTCCACCCTGTCCATGTAATCTTATTCATTACAATCTAAAAAAAATACAATACTGTTRCTAGATCTGCTCTCCGAATCTAAGATGCTTTACAGGCCTTGAATCTCAGATGCGTGTGAATGTATCGCAGCTCACCTTCTCTCTCGTGCTGTTGGCTGTTCTGGACCTCTGTGTTGCTCCTCTCAACGCTGTTCTGTAGTTGTAGAAGTTACTGGAAGGATTCATCTGATGCTGGAGAGAGAAGAGAGATTAGCATTATAAACGCCAGTATAGCAGTGTAACAGTTTAACTTTAGTCCGTCCCCTCGCCCCGACCTCGGGCGCGAACCAGGGACGCTCTGCACATATCAACAACAGTCACCCACGAAGCATCGTTACCCATCGCTCCACAAAAGCCACGGCCCTTGCAGAGCAAGGGGAACCACTACTTCAAGGTCTCAAAGCGAGTGGCGTCACCTATTGAAACGCTATTAGCGCGCACTACCGCTAACTAGCTAGCCATTTCACATCGGTTACACTAGCAGAATATTAATTTTGTAATTATTTATTTAACACGGCAAGTCAGTTTAAGAACAGAGCTCACTAATTAACGAAACAGAGTCCGACACATTCCTGTGGGAACACAATGAGGCGATTTATAAACCACACCATCTATTAGCCCTGTATACTATCTGTTCGTGCCCAGAAAGAGATTGAAGATTTGTGTCTATTTGAGTGTGTCTTTTAAATTTGTTTTGTACAACCCGGACGACGCTGGACAAAAAAGAATAGTGCGCCGCCCTATGGGACTCCCAATCACGACCGGTTGTGATACAGCCTGGAATCGAACCAAGGTCTGTAGTGACACCTCTAGCACTGAGATGCAGTGCCTTAGAGCGCCGAGCCACTCGGGAGCCCGAGAAAGCTCTCAGATGAAATATTGGTTCTAACTACATCCTCAGACAGTGAGATGGAGATCGTATGATTCAGTTCATCTTTTAGTTCATCTTCCTCATCATATGAGGCGGCAGCSTAGCCRAGTGGTTAGAGCGTCGGACTAGTAACCGAAAGGTTGCAAGTTCGAATCCCTGAGCTGACAAGGTACAAATCTGTRGTTCTGCCCCTYAACAAGACAGTTCTAGGCCGCCATATTGAAAATAACAATTTTGRTCTTAACTGACTTGTTCAGTATATATAGTATATTGATTGCATCACTACTTTTGGTAAATGTAATTCTAAAACATGTGGTTTGGGTTAAAAATATGGTATTAGTTAGTTCGTTGGCATGGCCTTTGAAGCCGATGGCTCCTACCCTGTCATACATAGAAAGCCACTGAGGACAGTTTCTGGTTAAGATCACTGTCATCTCAGTGCTAGCTGTGTTACTAGAGATTTTGGGATAGAAGTCCAGGCTCCTGTCTCGTGGTCTAAGACACTGCATCGTTCATGGCTAGCTGTTGTTACTATTAAGAATCCTGGTTAGAGTCCAGGCTCTGTCTCCACTGGTCTAAGACACTGCATCTCAGTGCTATGCTGTGTTACTAGAGATCCTGGTTAGAGTCCAGCTCCTGTCTCAGTGGTCTAAGACACTGCATCTCAGTGCTACTGTGTTTATTCTATAGACACCGTCCTTGACTGCTCAGTGCTCTTACAGACTCGCTCTCATGGCTCTGTTCTCGGTGTCTAAGACACTGCATCACAGTGCTAGCTGTTTACTATAGATCCTGGTTAGAGTCCAGGCTCTGTCTCGGTGGTCTAAGACACTGCATCACAGTGCTAGCTGTGTTACTATAGATCCTGGTTAGAGTCCAGGCTCTGTCTCGGTGCGTCTAAGACACTGCATCACAGTGCTAGCTGTGTTACTAGAGATCCTGGTTAGAGTCAGGCTCTGTCTCGGCGGTCTAAGGACTGCATCACCAGTGCTAGCTGTGTTACTAGACGATCCTGGTTAGAGTCCAGGCTCTGTCTCGGGGTCTAAGACACTGCATCTCACGTGCTAGCTGTGTTACTAGAGATCCTGGTGAGTCCAGGCTCTGTCTCGGTGGTCTAAGCGACTGCATCTCAGTGCTAGCTGTGTTACTAGAGATCCTGGTTGAGTCCAGGCTCTGTCTCGGTGGTCTAAGACACTGCATCCAGTGCTAGCTGTGCTTACAGAGATCCTGGTTGAGTCCAGCTCTGTCTCGGGGTCTAAGACACTGCGATCACAGTGCTAGCTGTGTACTAGAGATCCCTGGTTAGAGTCAGGCTCTGTAGCAGCCGGCCGCGAAGAGAGACCCAATGGGCGGCGCACCAATTGGCCACCGTCGTCCGAGTTAGGGGGAGGGTTTGGCTGGCAGGGATGTCCTGTTCCAGTCGCGCACTAGCGACTCCCTGTGGCGGGCCGGGCTCAGTGCACGCTGACACCACCGCTGGTGTAACAGTGTTTCTTCCGACACATTGGTGCGGATGGCTTCCGGGTTAAGTGGGAATTGTTTCAAGAAGCAGTGCGGCTTGGTTGGGTTGTGTTTCGGAGGACGCATGGCTCTCGACCTTCCTCTCCCTCAGTCCGTACGGGAGTTGCACGATGAGACAAGACTGTAACTATTGGATACCACGAAATTGGGGAGAAAAAAGGGGTGAAAAATACAAAAAAAGAAAAAAAAAGAAAACCGATAAACACCTCACCACTCCCCTAGAAAAAGGTTTCATTCCTTCTCAATTGACTCGACCAATCACTCACAGTCACACATAAACCAACCCTGTCAAATCAACTGCAGGCACACATATGCAGCAAGACAGATGGAGCCATCAAACCTGCCTTACCAGCACTCTCACCTCTATCAACACAGAGGGAGGACAATAACCTAACCCACAAGCACCAATCACCTAGCAACAACATCCCTACAAAGAGAGAGAGAGGACAGAGTGAGAGAGAGAGGAAAAGAAAGAAGGACAGAGAGAGAGAGAGAGAGACAGAGAGAAAGAGAGGAAAGAGAGAGAAGGACAGAGAGAGAAGAGAGAGGAAAGAGGAGGAGAGAAGGAGAGAACGAGAGGAAAGAGAGAGAGAAGGAGACAGAGAAGGACAGAGAGAGAGAGAGAGAGAGAGAGAGAGGAGGACAGAGAGAAGACAGAACAACAGAGAGAGAGAGACGGACAGAGACAGACAGAGAGAGGACATACATAGAGTGAGAGAGAGAGAGAGAGAGGAGAAGAGAGAGGACAGAAGAGAGGACAGAGAGAGAGAGAGAAAGAGAGGACTGAGAGAGAGAGAGAAGGACAGAAGAGAGAGAGAGAAACCTGTCCTTGATGGCTCCTGGTTTCCACTGGGCCCAACCTGGTTTATCTCTTTAATCTCTGCTACTTCACATCTCCTGACTGGAAGGCCCTTCTTCCACAAACCCCCAGGGAGCTCAGTGTTATCTGAGCCCCAGGTAGAGCTCAACGTCTAGGGCTACCCATCCCCCAGGACCTGCCTCTTCCTCCTCCATCACCATGAGCTACTTCCAACAGCACAGAGGCAGTCCACTAGGCTTACAGGATAACATGTGAAGGTTAACTAGCACTAGCTGCCTTTTCCATTTCTGTTCGCTAGATTGCATGATGCATGAGCTCAAGTGCATGACACTACATGCAGCAAGTGACAATGAAAGTGTGTGTTTGTGTGCGTGCGTGCGTACGTGCGTGCGTGTGTACCTCCAAGATGTCAAACTTGGCCGTCTTGACTTTCTCCAGTCTTCTTCAGTCGAGACACAGGACTCATTTCATCCCAGCTGCAGAGAGCAAGATGGCCGACAAAATTAGAAACACAGCTTTTTTCTCATTGAAACAGACAGGCATAACACAATCCCCTCCCCGCATTTTGTGTGAACACAATAGTGTTCACACACGCCTCGCTTCCCACCACTCTGTCTTCCCATATGGTAACCACTCTGCTTCCCACATTGTCCAACACTCCTTTCCACCACTCTGCTTCCCCTTCCACCACTCTGCCTTCCCATTAGGTAACCACTCTGCTTCCACCACTCTGCTTCCCATATGGTAACCACTCTGCTTCCCCTTCCACACTCTGCTTCCCATACTGGTAATCACTCTGCTTCCCATATCGTAACACTCTGCTTCCCATATCCTAACACTCTGCTCCCTTCCAACCCTCTGCTTCCCATATGGTAACCACTCTGCTTCCCTTCCAACCTCTGCTTCCCATATGGTAACCACTCTGCTTCCCCTTCCACCACTCTGCTTCCCAGTATGGTAACCACACTGCTTCCCATATGGTAACCACTCTGCTTCCACCACTCTGCTTCCCATCTCTAGGTCCCTGGAGACTCCAGGGAAAGAGGGGCTGGGACAGCTGGCTCTGACTCCCCTACAGTCCCCTCCCTTTATCCCTAAACGTTTTGCCTTCCAATGGCGTGCCTGCCAATAACCTCCCTCTCTCCCTGGTCAGTGCTGACCATCGGTCTAATATGGGTGTTTGTGTAGGCCTGTTGTTCTTAACTGACTTGCCTAGTTAAATAAAGGTTCAATTTAAAGATATTTAAAAAAAAAACAAGTGTAAATACAGCTGTCTGTGTCTGGAGCTCACTGGCAATGTTGTAGGTTTTGCTAGCACAAGCTTCTCCCCGGACCCAGATGATAGTTCATACAATGTTTCAAGTTCATTGCAGACGAGTAGAGATTCATGTGATTGAAATAACATGAACAAACTGGCATGTAATTTATAGGATTTTTTAAATCAGGATATTTTCTACCTGCATTATTTTTTATTTGTTTGCTTTATGTAGGCTATTTTTACCTAGTTGGTCAATAGAAGTTACTTGCATTGGTATTATATGGATTAGGAAGGTAAAATCTCACTGAACAACAAATTGCATTTWCTGATTGAATTTCCTGACTGTCGACATAAAGCCTTTTGTGTGTATAGCAAGTGAGCAGAGGAGTGAATTGTGACAAGGGGGGGGGGTAAAAAAACAACAACAAATAGACAACAACAACGATAAACACTTACAGATAATGGCCATGAGYGAGTTGAAGTTGCCGATGTTGAAACATTCCCGCGCCACGTCGATGAAGAACTCCATGACTCGCGCTCGCTGCTTCTTCTTCACGGGCTTGTCAACAACAACAAAAGAGCAAAATAAACCCTCGGGTCAAAAAGTTAAAAAAAGATACGTGATGATAACCAAGGTAACACTCGCTAAATTAGCTTAGCTGCAATAGGGTAAATGCTAGTTCACTAGCTACACACCATGCAGATCTCTGTGGCCACCATGAAGCTGAGTCTGTTGAACCACTCTACATACGCCTCCAGGTTGCTAGCCTTCTTGTGATCGCTGAAACAGCTCTGTGAAGATAAACACAGCCATTTCATTAGCATTAAGATGGCATAGATAGCTTAACATTTAGTTAGCATTAGCAACAATAGCATTTCATTAGCAATACTTACCTTATTTTTAAATTTTAGGTATTTTGCCAACAACAAAATGAGTAAAACAGTTCAACATTCTGCCATTTTATTTCAAACGTGAACCTAGATCCCCAGATGGGTGTATAGGCTTTATAGTTGTCTTTGTAATTAGACTATTAATGCAGACTCGGCACTATGCTCTGAGTCACACAATCAGGGTGTCAGCTAGCTAGCTAGCTATTCACATTATTGAGCAGAGCTGTGATGACTTGTCAAAAGACCAGAGGATTTCTCTCTGATTCTGATACCAAACATTCCTTTAGCCTTACGTAGCTCTCTCCACAGTGGTCACCTCATACACCCCCCCCCCCCCGCCCCCCCCCCCCCCCCTCACACACACACCGCACCCCCCAACCCTTTGGAAGTGGATGTAGAGTAGCCCAAGGCACAAAAGAAAGAGCACTAAACCCCCACCCAAAGTCTCATTGTTGCCTAGCAGCCAAAAACACACAAGCTCCACGCAGCCTCCTAGAACTCTTGGGTTTTGTAGCTGAGTGGTTGCTAGGCAATACGGCCCAAGCATTCTATGCCCTCCGGACAGACAGAAGAGGAAGAGAACAGCACATATTTGGTCTACCTATACGCCCTCGCTAGCTTCTAGTCCTACAAAACGGAAAATTACTACCTCTGGTTCGTTGGACATTGCTATGGGGAAAAGAATGTGGTTTTGGGATATATGCCGAAAATKATTTCTGAGGTTAAAACAGGCTTAGTACAGATCTTATACGTTTTGTTCGATGAGATAATATGAGTTCAGTTAAAGTGTAACTGACTGCGTTTTAGCAACATTAAATCTGATTAAAATATGTTTAAATACACCCCCAGGAAGAATACAACATCTTTTTATTTTTGAGAAGCGAGCAATTTTCTTGTTTTAATAAATTCATAAAACMTTTGGGAATGAAGTATATTAACGCATTTGTACAAATTGTACAGCAATAAAGAGTAGTAACGAGTACTTTTGGATGTCAGGGAAAATGTATGGAGTAAAAAGTACATTATTGTATTTGGAAATGTAGTGGAGTAAAAGTTGTCCAAAATATAAATAGTAAACTAAAGTACAGATACACCAAAAAATCAATGAAGTATTACTTTAAAGTATTTTCACTTAAGTACTATAAACCACTGCTGCCCCCCCCATGATCGATGCCAAATACATTTGATTGACAACTAAGCGATATGCCAACTGTGGATAACAGTCATTCAAGTTCAGCATAGCTAGCTAGCGAAGCGATTCACATTTCTTGTTAGCTRACCAAATGACGCCTGTCTCTCTAGCTGTAGCCACTGAAAAACGATGAGGGGAAAAAGTCGGTCACTCACACACTCATSCAAAGATTTGACATCCTCCCAGCAGCTAGCTAGCTAGTTAATGTTAGGCTCCGTGTTTTTAGCTTGCTAAATAAATAGCTAACTACAMAAATAGATATGCTAGCCCAGGGTTGTCAAACTCAATCAGTGCATGGGCCATATTGAAAAAACAATGAATTCGCAGGCCAGACATTGCCTATTTGTTTTTACAAAAAACGTGCGWCTGCGACCGAAACTGTGCCAATATATCCTCCCAACACCGGCTTCGAGGGCATTATCACTTTTATACAACATAATCAAATAATGATTGAAATATTTTCATTCAACTTTATTTGTATTAATTTATTCATA
>NW_019942645.1:420094-423544 GCF_002910315.2 Salvelinus sp. IW2-2015
CTAGTTCTCCTTCCACGGAATATATATCGACACAAATCTAAGTTGCTATCCAAGCCGGCCGGTTGTTCTTTCTATCGGTTTGGTTTGCCAGAGACGTGACCCAGTCATTAAGTTTTCTGTTCTGTATCTATGGGCGCGACCCAGTCGTTCATTCTAAATGTTCTATTGCCATACTGGCTGGCAATGTTCTTACCCCTTGCTTGCTAGCTAGCCAACTACCGCTAATTTACAGTCACGTCAAACAGTGCAGCCAGAATAACAGCAAAGTAGCTTATTTGCATTTGTTTTAAGCTGTTTTCTAGTGACATTATTTGAATTCATTCATAACAATGAGCTAATAATGAGCAATATCACCTGGCAAGGAAAATTTACTTTCTCGTCAGGACACTGTTGTTCAGAGGAGCTAGCCAACAACACAGTAACACAATCACTTTCAAACTGAAGCTGGAAAGACTGTAAACTAGCAGCATTTTGTTTCATTTTACTTAGTTTTTTCCATTGACATTTCTCTATATATGTCCATAAAAAATGATGCCGATTCATATTTCGATTGGCTGAGAAAGGCTGCTGTCTGTCTGTCCCGACCCCTACAAGTTCATTACTATGGGCAGCTGGAGATCGAATTTAAATATTGAAACAATGTTGCAAATGTCAGAGAGACAGACAGCAATTTATACAAATCTCCGCTGTTGAAACCAATTGCTCGTCTAAAAGAAATCGGAGATAATGTCTAGATGCTTTTTATAGCGGAGATCAAGTTTATAAATTGCCTGGCTGGGCTGATGAGACCGTGGATTGCGCAGTGAGATGGAACAAAATAAATAGGCATTTTCAACGCTTTAGCCGGTGGTAGCATAGAATAGACACCAGGTGGAATGTCGTTTTAACCAATCACCTCCTAGGATTAGACCCACACGTTGTATAATGTATAACAACACACGGTGATAGCCAACTGTAGCCTGTTGCGTAACATACCAGTGACCTATTGTGGACAATACCTTATCATTATCAAAGGGTCTTTCTTCTCAAAGGCCTGGATGATATCCTCTGCGTCCGATGTAGCTCAGTCCTCTCCTGAAAAAGGAAAAAGGAACTCAAAAATTCAGTCTGCGTTTTTGAATTTAGTAGACATATTGTTAATAAATCGTGGGTCAGACTCGTGTTACAATACAGTTGAATTAAAGACTCGTGTTTGTCTTTTTCATAGTGCCAATAAGGCTCCAGAAAACAACATGATTGTAGGGCTTTACTTTTACGTGGTTTTTTTATAAAAGCATAGGAGTATCTATACACTGAAGAAAGGACGGAGAACGAGGAAGAGAGCAGAGTCTTGTTTCACTAAGGATAGCAAGAACTATTTTTCTCGAACTGAAACAGAAGCTACAGCAGATTGTCTCCTAAGAGCAGATTTTCTCCTAAGAGCAGCTCTGTTACGTGCCTTAAGAGCAGATTTTCTCCATAAGGTCAGATATGGATACGCTGCCTAGGACGCAGAATATGCTGACTACAGCTAACTGTGCGACGTCAGATTGTCTCCTAAGAGCAGATTGGTTCCTAAGAGCAAGGATTGTCTACCTAAGGAGCGCATCAGGGCTTGCTCGAGGGGCGCTGTTCATGAAGAAACTAATGGGATGCTCAAGGGCAGTCCCCAATTTGCGGACTGCAATCACACACACTATCTTAACCTAGCACAGTAACTTGTTTACATCCATGCTCCTGCCTCCCTGTATATCCAACTGTATATCTGATCACATCTATAATGACAGTCCCAGCGAAATATCAAGGACAAGGCTGATGGAGTAAGTGGTGTGGTTCTGGAAGCCACCGTCAGTGAGTTGAGTGAAACTACCGGAACTAACTAACTAACTAACTAACTAACTAACTAACTAACACACACGCACACACGCACTTCCCATTATACTGTGGTCAAAACTCTGGGCTAGCAAGAGGCAGCAGCAAACCCCAAGGCATTAAACCCATGGCAGAATCCTTGCCTGTTAAAATTCTAGATTAATTATGGTATATAATGTCTAGATTAACTACCATGAAATGCATTCTGCTTAGTAATAGCATGTGTTAATTGGCGATAATTTATCGACCGGACCACCATCACCGGAGAACAGTGTTCAGGTTCCTACAAGCTTCACTCCGTTGATCTACGTACGCGTGGGGGGAGTGGGATTTTTTGAGCAGCGGAAACCTTTTGGTAGCATGATATCCTCACCGGTCGAACTCCCATTCACAAGGGGGCGATAGCAACGTTTTTTTWAAATGTTATTTTACATTTCATTTTGTGAAAGCAAGCAAGAATCTCCTTCCCTTGCTAGTAGTAGCTAGCTAGCCTGGCTAAAAACATAGCAAGCTAGCTAGCCTTTTTAGCTTCCCACATCTCCATGTGAAATAATCTGATTTATCCAAAAATATATGCCCTGGCAAATATTGTTATACTTGCCAGTGTAACCTAAAACATTATCCCACTTTGGTAATGCTGCTTGTTAATTCATTCCTGTTACGGTCAGCCCTGTTACGGTCAGCCCTGTTGCCGTCAGCCCTGTTGCCGTCAGCCCTGTTAAATCTTTTGAATTTGTTGCATGTTGCTTTTATTATTTTTGCTTAGGTTAGTGGGAAACTTATTTGATTATTTGTGACTTATGACATGACTCTGATGAATTTCAGTTGGTTTTCTCATGGCGTTGTGGTGTGTGTTGTGTGTGTGTGTGTTGTGTGTGTGTGTGGTGTAGCTATGATGTGTGTGTGTGTGTGATGTGGTGTGTGTAAGTTAACGACAGCGCAGCATGGAGTCGGCTTAGGACAGCAGTGATGGAGGACATCCACTCATCTCGTCTGACATCAAGACAACAACAGAGTCGCCGCATGCTGTACTCAGCCAACGATCCAGTCAATAGTACACGCACGAGTATTGATCAGGCTTTTACTCTGAAACATCACATGCATCTCCATCGCAACACACTCACAATCTCTCCCAACGTCACTGCTCTCCTGACCTCTATGAGTCCTTGGAGTAACGCTCTCAATGACACTGAAGTGGCGAACCTGGCATGGTCTTTTGGCTCTCTCAATCCACTGATAAGTACAGACCTGCGCCTCTGTCTTTCATGGGAACTACAACAAATGTATAAGGGTCAATTGGTGTAACACACCACCAGATCGTCACGCACATTAGAAAGAATATTACACAACCACTATGGTCACGCACGGGTCGTTCACCAATTCAGTGCCTTTTATGAGAAGTGTAACTGGGTCCAAACGCCCATTTGGAATCATCCTCATTTAATATTCTTACGTTAAAAGAGCACTCTGCTTAAATTTGTTAAAAAACTGTTTTTCCAACCTCAAGAGGTTCAATAAAACAAATTACTTATAGTGCCTATTAATCGCCAATAAAGTAACGGCAGGGCGGGCTGACGCAAATCAGGGCTCGACGGAAAC
>NW_019942645.1:423828-424887 GCF_002910315.2 Salvelinus sp. IW2-2015
TCGGAGGGCATAGGCCTACCCACTGAGGAGCCAGGCCCAGCCAATCAGAATTCGTTTTTCAACACAAAAAGGGCTTTATTATAGACAGAAATACTCCTCAGCACCCCCTCAGACGATACCGCAGGTGAAGAAGCCGGATGTGGAGGTCCTGGGCTGGCGTGGTTACACGTGGTCTGCGGTTGTGAGGCGAGTTGGATGTACTGCCAAATTCTCTAAAACGACGTTGGAGGCGGTTTAGGGTAAAGAAATTAAGATTKAATTCTCAGGCAACAGCTCTGGTGGACATTCCTGCAGTCAGCATGCCAATTGCACGCTACGTCAAAACTTGAGACATCTGTGGTATTGTGTTGTGTGACAAAACTGCACATTTTAGAGGTATTTTATTGTCCCCAGCACAAGGTGCACTTGTGTAATGAMCATGCTGTTTAATCAACTTCTTGATATGCCACAACTGTCAGGTGGATGATTTATCTAGCCAAAGGAGAAATGCTCACTAACAGGGATGTAGGTCCCGTGTGGCTCAGTTGGTAGAGCATGAAGCTTGTAATGTTGACTAAAATGTCAAAGTTCAAATGTAAACAAATTTGGGCACAATATTTTAGAGAAATAAGGTTTTTGTGCGTATGGACATTTTCAAGGATCTTTTATCTCAGCTAATGGGACCAACACACAACATGTTGAGTTTATATTTGAATTCAGGGCTAGGTTTTGCAGGGCTAGGTTTAGTAGGGCTAGGTTTAACAGGGCTAGGTTTAACAGGGCTAGGTTTAACAGGGCTAGGTTTAACAGGGCTAGGTTTAGTAGGGCTAGGATTTGCAGGGCTATGTTTAACAGGGCTAGGATTAGCAGGGCTAGGATTAGCAGGGCTAGGATTAGCAGGGCTAGGATTAGCAGGGCTAGGATTAGCAGGGCTAGGTTTAACAGGGCTAGGTTTAACAGGGCTAGGTTTAACAGGGCTAGGATTAGCAGGGCTAGGATTAGCAGGGTATGTTTAGCAGGACTAGGATTAGCAGGGCTAGGATTAGCAGGGCTAGGTTTAGCAGGGCTAGGTTTAGCAGG